>NW_026859494.1:0-16631 GCF_026571515.1 Ruditapes philippinarum
TTTAAAACACCTTCTTGAAAGACCAAAAGGCTAAGAGCTTAGATATTTTGCATAAGCATTTCTTGCTAGACTCTAACCAATTTCGTTCAAATATTATAGCCCGGGGTCAAAATCGGCCCGCTCCGGGGGCATTGATGTTTCCTTATTGTAAAGTAAATTTTTTTCTAGCAATTTGACAATGCAAAGGTTTTAGAATTTTCATGAAACATTGTGTTGAAAACTCTTAGCAGATTGATTCAAAATTATAGCCCTGGGGGAAAAAATTGTCCCCCGCCTGGGGGTATTGATTCTATATATACCATATAGTAAAAATCAAAAAAAAATCTTAATTTTGAAGTAAAGCTTAGAGCTTTAAAAATTTGTTAAAATAAATATCACAAAGGTACTCCTACCAAAGTTGTTTAAATTTTTGCATCTTGTTCAAAATTAGCCCGCCCCGGGAGCCATAGGTTTTCCATATATGTATATAGTTAAAACTTTTTAAAAAAATCATCTTTCATAAAATTACAAAGGATAAAGTACAGATATTTTGCATGAACATTGTGAAGTGAAACTCTAAGCAAATTGTTCAAAAATTATATAGCCCTGGGTCAAAAATTGGGTTCCGCCCCGAGGGGCATGAATTTTTTCATAATGTAAATATTAGTGAAAAAAAAATTTATTAAGGTTCAAAGCATAGAGCTTTGATGTTTGATATATAATACACTATAGGTCCTCTACCAAAGTTGTTCAAATGTCAAAAAATGGCCCGGCCCGGGGGGCAGTGATTCTCCTATTATGTTACACGTAGTAAAAAACAGAAAATAAAAAAATGTTTTCTGAATGGGAGAAAAAGCTATTAGCTTGATATTGACTTGAAATGTTGTTTTTGGTGGACCTGTATCAAGATTGTGTTATTAAAAGCCCTTGGGGTCAAAATTATGCCTTGCCCCAAGGGACAGTGACCTACTTTCTTGTCCTTTGATGTACAGCATAGATATAACATAGATATAATTTAAAACTTTATTCTTAGTTCATGTTCAGTTTTAAGAATTAAACAAGTTAAGCCGTACGCCTACAGATGGTAAAATGTAAAAAAAAAAAATGAAATTTTAGGTACATTGTAATTGAAACTGAGCTCATGTTTATTTCTTAATAGACATACACACTATAGTTTTCTTATGTAAAATGACTAGGTAGTACAAACAGAATGTACGACCAGCAACGGTTGCTATGGTCAGTGCTTATCAGCAATTCTATTTTTAGAATATTGGCCACTTGTAAATCTCTCCTATGGCGGATATTGAGGAGAAATTACAGTCCATGATAGACACTGTTAGTAACTGGTGCCAACGCTGGAGAGTGCTTATCAATGCAGATAAATCTAAATGCATGCATTTTCACAAGAGTCGGGTACAACGAAGTGACTTTGAATTCAAAAACGGCAACAGTACTCTGAAAACAGTTGAAAAAAATACCTAGGGGTTATATTCCATGAGAAGAATGACTTTACTTTAAACAGTGAATCTCTTGGTAAAGCAGCCGGTCGAGCTCTCGGTGGCATTATTAACAAGATACACAACCTGAAAGACTTTGGCTTAAAGTCATACGAAAAATTGTATCCCTCCTGTGTTGTGCCTATACAGGACTATTGCTCATCAGTATGGGGCTTTAAGAAATATCAAGCAACAGACAAAGTCCGAAACAGAGCCATGCTGTACTTCCTTGGTGTCCATCGCTTCACGCCTATTTTCGCAATGGTTGGTGACACTGGGTGGATATACCTAGTGTTCACAGACGATGGGGAAATATTCTTCGACTGTGGAATAGATTGATGGACGATTCGAGAATTACAAAGAAAATGTTCAATACTGACTACGCTAAATGCAACAATAACTGGTCATCCGACATAAAATATGTTATGACCACACTTGGATTAGACTCAAATTACGACAATAAAACAGTTATTAATTTATCACATGCTAACGGTTTGATAGTGACCAATTATTCCAATATTTGGTCAGAATATGTCCGAACAGTACCAAAACTAAGAACTTACCGAATATATAAAGAAAGCTTTAAATGCGATGACCATGAAGACTATGTATTGTTGAACTTGAAGAAGAACAAAATACAAGATACTGTGTCAAGTTAGAACTGGTATTCTACCGTTAAAAATGAAACAGGACGTTACATTGAAGAACAGCCTGATCAGAGAATATGTAGACTTTGTACTTCGAGTCGTGTAGAAGACAAGAAACACTTTCTTTTTCAGTGTAAACAGTATAAAGACTTGCGTGAAAATCTGTTCAGAACTATTTTTGATTTCGTTAAAGGTCCTCTCATGGACATGAATCAGAGACTATTTCATATTGTTTCAAACTACCCTAGAAAACTTGCACCTGATAACTACTTTTGACTTAAACCATTATATACATATAGTCTTCTATATGTAATTATTTATAAAATGAACCCATTTTGCAATGAATGTGTGTATAATATAATTATCTAATATTGTAATTCGAAGTTTTCTTTGTTTCACTATATGTCTGTGTCCGTATTATTATTGAAACCTTACCTCTTTTTATATACATATACTCGATATATTAACGCAAGTTCAGTAACGTAATATTGAATAGTGTGATCACTCTATCACCAGTTCAGTAACACGTTCTAAGTGATATAAACTTTCAAAAGTAAACTGTTTTTCAAATCCCAACCTCAGTAACGAGTGTTGTATATGAAATTTAAATGCATATAATGCTATGTACTTCTGCACAGTAACTGGTATTGCATTTGTATTTAATGTATATACTGCTATAATATATGTGCTGCGTAATAGTGGAATAATGCGAGTATATATGCAATTTTGTTTTTTAAAGTTAAAATTGAAGCTTTAGTTCGTGTTTATATGTAATCAAGATCGTCCGATGTTACTGCTATTTTACATCCATATAACCACTCTATTGAGATACTTCATTATTCCTTACTTTTATTATGTAAAAACGATTTACCTTTTAGGCAAACTCATTGAGAATTTCTAGCTAATATTAGCAATTCTATATATTTGTACCATTACATAGTAACTAATTGTTGTTAAATAGATTCTATTGATATTTGATAACGCAAGAAAATATATTACCAGTATTTTGTACATGTATTTCAAATCATCCTATGTATAAAAGAAGTAACTTTATTTAATCATGTAAATAATGACATCATTGATTTTCCGGTGACATATAGGCTCAAAGGACCGGGTGCCTTTTGTTTCATCTGTATTATGTATCTATGTCAGTTATGCACATGTCACGATAATAAACTATATCTTATCTTATCTGTATTTGAATGGGTAATACTGTGAAGAAACCAAAAAAAAACAACAAAAAAAACAAAAACAAAAAAAACAAACAATTAACGCATTATCAATGGCACTTACAAACAATGGAAATTACCAAAAAGTGGTCAAAATAAGTAAGTAACGCAGAAGAAATATATATAATATATTAAGGCGGTGCTAGGGGGCATCTACGGTAGCTTGCAATTACCACTATCGTCCATGAGCATGTTAAATCATACCAAGTCTGCAACATTTTCAATTTTGCCGTGTTGGGCTTTTTTAGGGACTCTGTTTTTTCTCTTTTGTATTTGATCATCTTTGAATAAAATGTTTATCGTTTTTAACCGAGCTCTGTGAACTTCTTTGGCGTTACGCCAGCAGCGAGATTATGACAATGATACATGTACATGCATGATTAAAAGTGCAAACATTTATTTCCGCTCAGGAAATACAAAATTCACCTCTTTTCTGATACTGTTGTCATTCTGAAATGGCGGATGGCTTTGGTAGTACATGAAACAGACACATTTTGTAAAACTTGTCAACAATCCAAAATTATGGAACAGAATTAATGCATTTATTCCATCTTGCTTGATGACATTGTAACTTGCATTATGCTTGATTCCATCTTGCTTGATAGACATTGGAACTTGCATTATCCCGTTTAATTCTTATCTTGCTACATGACATTAGAACTTGCATTATGTTTAATTCCATCTTGCTTTTATGATATTTAAACTTTGCATTTATGCTGGATTTTCCATTTTTCATTATTTCATTCAAATATTTCGTAGTGACAATTCTTTCATCGAGAGATAACTTATTAAACTGGAACAAGCCATTTGGAATACTAAAATGTTAACGCAATATACCTTTATGTATTAAGCTACCTTTCTTTCATGTTCTATACAAACCATTTAAGGTTTAGTTTTTTTGTATTACTTTTATGTAGAAGTCATTTAAAATTGACTATTTTTTGTTCCCTGATGGATTTTGTTAAAATGTGACTTATTTGATGTATAGCTCATGGCGATATTACTATATTAGCTTTTGCTTATATCCTTATTCAGTGTTTATGCTAAATAAGCTGGGTTTGGGGTTTTGGGATTATTTTTGTCATTTTCATTAAAAAACTTTTTAAAACTAGTCTAGCGTTTGTAAAATTTGGGGGCGAGAACTCTTTTTTCGTAAAAACGGTTTTTCCACATCCCCATCAGGGAATTTTGTTAGATACTGCGTAATACTATAAGCGTTTAAAACAAATTGCTTTAAAAGATTTAAAAAATTAAAAAAGTGAAAAAGGATTATGCTATGTTTTTATGTATACGTCTAAAAAAAAATTCTCTATGGGCTTAAAGACAGGGCGGTTACCCAAATATATTTTCATGAGCTGGGATGGTTATAGTGCATTTATGCATATTTTTCTTAGGTATTTCCCTTTTCCAAAAAATTTATGCTGTCATCCAGTTGTTAAGCACCTGCCTAGGTACTGCGAAGGTCTTTATGCTAATGACTTGGACATTAAAAAGCAAACATTATTGGCCTTTTAACTTAATAAATGTCTCAGAGTCACTAATAGTGGCGAATAGGTATGTAACACATTAAAATATACATGTATAATAAGGAAAGAAGGAAGTTGTTTATTTTTGTAACTTGTGCATAGTCAATTACAATTGAGCCGCGTCATGACAAAACCAACATAATGGGTTTTGCGACCAGCATGGATCCAGACTAGCCTGCGCGTCCGCGCGGTCTGATCAGGATCCATGCTGTTCGCTATCAGTTTTCTCTACTTGTAAAAAGAGTTGAAAAGCGAACAGCATGGATCCTGATCAGACTGCGCGGAAACGCAGGCTGGTCTGGATCAAATGCTGGTCGCAAACCCATAATGTTGGTTTTGTCGTGACGCGGCTCAAATGTTTGGGCATATGTGTGTCTGATTATAGATCAGACATCCCGCATACACCACCACATTCACATACAATTTGTGCTTAATGATTTACTATGCACATCTTTCAGTAACATAATTTTATCACAGAAATTATTGAAATCTATAAAATTCTAACTAAATATGTTTTATTTAAATAAAAACACATACACATAATGTATAGGAATCTGCTTCCTTAATTATTAGGGTCAAGTAAAGTTGTGCCTGTCTTAAAAAAAACTTCCATATATTTTTTTGTAATAACACTATACATGTATATTCATACTGCCCCACTTACAGTGTAAAGGATTTAAAGCACAATATTTGTGTGAAGCCAAATTATATTTATTTTATTTTACAGAAAAAAATAAAGTTTGTACTGTACTAAGTCGTGGCCACGAGTTACTTATACTTGGCCACGAGATAGTTAAGTCGTGGGAACGAGATACTATATCGTAGCCACGAGATACTATGTCACGGCCACGAGCTACTAAGTCGTTTAAGTCGTGGGAAGAGATAACTAAGTCGTGCAGACGAGATAATTAAATCAGATTACACCATTATTTTTTAAACTTAGAAAATTTCTGTTTAAAGATTTACGTGCAACATTAATCTTTGAAAATACTGAAGTGTTCACTTTGAACTTGATACATGTCTTTAGGATCATAAGGTCCATAAATCAGACATTAATTTGACTAAGTTATAGCCCTTTGTTGGGACAATTCTATGATAGAATTGGTAATTTTGTACGTACAACGGCCTGTTAACATTGTTTATACCATAACTTGAGAGGGGACTTAGTCCTGGTTTATTTTATTAGGTAGGGACATTGCCCATGGACAGTTGATATCCTATAAGGATGTTTGAGGTCACGGGTCAGATAAACATGACACTTCATGTAAATTCCTTGTCTGATGAATGATTTAGAAAGAATAAGCCGTAGTTTATATAACCTAAAAAGCTAGATGACACCTAATAATTTTTGGTCAATTTGGTCAGAAATCAGGGTCACGATGACGCTCAATCTTTGACCAATCAATAACTTGTATAAATGGCACTTTTTACGGACAGGAGAAGTAGGGGCATCCTTGTTAGGAAAATTCATATAAATAGTGTAATTTGATTGGTTATTTATCTCGTTCGCACGACTTAACTTTCTCGTGGCCACGACTAAACTTTCTCGTGGCAACAACATAGTAACTTGTTCCAACGACTTATTTATCTCGTGGCCACGACTTAGTAACTCGTGGTCACGACTTAGTCATCTCGTTCCCACGACTTAATTTCTCGTGGCCACGACTTAGTAACTCGCTCGTTCCCACGATTAACTATCTCGTGGCCACGACTTAGTAACCCGTGGCCACGACACCGTATCTCGTGCGCACGAGATAATAATATAAAAACACACATGTCACCTTTGTGCCACCGTAAAGTTTGAGCATAGTATATCTTAAAATTCAATTTCATTATTGCTCATACGACTATCACACACCGCTCAAAAAATGTAAAAACAATTGTATAAGAGGTGAGTTGCCACTTGTAGGATGAGTTTTAGAGACATTTATAACATTTTTTCCACATGCTGGCGGAATCTTCAAAAACACGCACTTTTCGTCTGTCGCATTCGTGTTCTCTTGTTTTTCAGTAAATTTTCCTTTACATGTCAGTCTCCAACTAACACTGTTCTGTATACGCCCCTGTATAAAGGGGACGTAACTTTGTTTTTACTCCATGTGCAAAATACGGGATCATCCGGAAAATAACGGGGATGTACCGACAAAGCGACACCTGCTGTCATAATATGAACACAAATTATTGCAACTCGCATTATGCTTACTGCCAACTGCTTAGTGCGTACTGTCACATGCGACTATAATATCGCTATCGTTGTCATCTTCGTTGTCGATGCGCAGTGATCATGTATGCATTATATTTGTAATCAGTGAATATATTGAAGCATATGAATGCTAAGACACATCAAATTCGCCAATTATTGATCAAAATAAATAATTTATTGTGACATAATGTCGACTATATAAGTGGCAGGTTTAAAGCAAAATTAAAGGTACTGAAAGAAACTTACCATGTTACATATAGTTATATCAAGAACAAGCAAAGAATGTTATCTTAAACACGATACGTTGTCCTTAATAAAAGATGCAATTAAACATATAGCATTTTAAAATATGTGAGTTTGATGGTTTAGTAAGGAACACATAAGGTTGCAATTACATGTAATCATAAGGCATGATTGAATTCAGCAAAACGCAGGTTTCCATTGTCATAAAGAAGTATAGAAGCAAGCATAATGTAATTCCCGATATCATAAAGCAAGATGGAATAAATGCACTAATTCTGTTCCATACAAAATAACCTGTAATATTTCATTGATTCAGAATATAAATTGTCTCGTACTGTAAAATTAACGCTCACATCAAATTTCACTCATTAGTCTTAGAATTGCGTTCAAAATGGCCACATTTTGAAATCAAGTCATTCAGACATATTAAAGTATATTTAAACTAGAAATGTGTCATCATGCCACGGATGCCCCCGCATGCAGCCAAAATTTCAGATGGTGCATTATTATTTTTTTTTTCAGTTTAAGTTCAAAGCCCTTAAAACTTTTCAATGTTAACACAAACCATTTCCATACAACGTTCAAGGCACTGAAATTATTCAGTCTTAACCTTTAGAAAAAGCATATTGCATATTTGTAGCCAAAATAATGGCTAAAAGAATGAGTGCTGAAACTGAAAGTTCAAAATTTTTCCAACATTCAGGAAAGATAAGTTTGTCTAAAATCATTGAACCATGACCATATTCAAACTTAAACTGCTTATTCCTAAGATGTATCTATATTATTTTCAAAGTGAAAGGGACATAACTCTGCCTAAAAACCATCAAACCATGACCAAATTCCAACTTGACCTGCCCATTCCTTTGACATATCCATATGTCAAATTAAAATTGAATATGTAACACTGTTAGGTAGATAATGAACAGAAACTGTAAATTTCATATTATTTTCAAAGTGAAAGGGGCATTACTCTGCCAAAAATCATTGAACCATGACCAAATTCGAACTTGGTCTGTGCATTCCAAAAGCATATCCATATGTGAAATTTGAGTTGAATGTGTTGTACCATTGGGGAGATAATAAACGGAAACTGAAAATTTCATATTACTTTCAAAGTGAAAGGGGCATAACTCTGCCAAAAATCATTGAACCATGACCAAATTTGAACTTGACCTGCGCATTCCATTGACGCATCCATATGTCACGTTTTGAGTTGAATGTGTTGTACCTTGAGGGAGATAATGAACGGAAACTGAAAATCTCATATTATTTTCAAAAGTAAAAGGGGCATAACTCTGCCAAAAATCATCGAACCACGACCAAATTTGAACTTGACCTGTGCATTCCTTTGACGCATCAATATGTCACGTTTGAGTTGAATGTGTTGTACCTTGAGGTGATAATGAACGGAAAACTGAAAATTTATATATTATTTTTCAAAGTGAAAGGGGCATAACTCTGCCAAAAAATCATCGAACCATGACCAAATTCGAACTTGACCTGTATTTTCTCATGACATATCCATATGTCAAGTTTGAGTTGATTGTGTTGTACCGTTGGGAGATAATGAACGGAAACTGAAAATTTCATATTATTTTCAAAGTAAAAGGGGCATAACTCTGCCAAAAATCATCGAACCATAACCAAATTCGAACTTGACCTGTATTTTCTCATAACATATCCATATGTCAAGTTTGAATTGAATGTGTCCAACCGTTCTTTAGATAATGAACGGAAACTGAAATTTCATATTATTTTCAAAGTAAAAGGGGCATAACTCTGCAAAAAATCATCGAACCATGACCAAATTCGAACTTGACCTGTATTTTCTCATGACATATCCATATGTCAAATTTGAGTTGAATGTGCCCAACCATTCTTAAGATAATGAACGGAAACTGATGATGACGGAATGACAGAATGACGGAAGGACGGAAGGATGGAAGGACGGAAGGACGGAAGGACGGAAGGACGGAACAGGGTAACACTATATGCCCCGGCCATTACATGGCGGGGGCATAAAAAAATTAAATTAACTTATAGCAGCAGTTACTTTTATAAAATAGCATGACTGGTACATGTCGAATGTAAAAATCATTAACTGATATTGTAGATGGTTTTAGATATAAATCGCTTTACAAACTATTTTTGTCCCCGCCTTTTCGAAGAAAAACAGGGGGATATAGAAATAGGCTCCGTCCGTCCGTTCGTCCGTCTGTCCTACCGAGCGCACGAGAGGGTGTATGTTGGGTACCCAACAACTACCAATCCTACTCACTCCGTATTGGGTATTTTTATTGAATTTTGATGTTTTGTTGAGTACTTTTTTACACAGTTAAATACCCAACAAGAATACAATTGTAAGGAAGTCCGTCTGTCCGTCCGTCACACTTTCGTGTCCGGTCCATAACTTTGTCATTTATGAAAGGAATTTAAAATAACTTGACACAAATGTTTATTATAAGAAGACGATGTGTCATGCGCAACGACCAGACCCCTACCTCCAAGGTTAAGGTCGCACTTGCTCATTCAAGGTCAACATTGTCTATTTGAGGGTATATGTCGTGTCCGGTCCATAACTTTCTTATCTAAGAAGGAATTTTGTAAATACTTGCCATAATTGTTCACAATAATCAGACAATGTGTCATGCGCAAAAACCGGTCACCTATCTTCAAGGTCGTGGTCACACTTAGAGGTCAAAGGTTAACAGAGTCTGCTATTTAGTATATTTTGTGTCATGTCCATTACTTCTTCATAGATAAAGGGATTTTGAAAATACTTGGCACAAATAGTCACACTGATTAGAAAATATGTCATGCGTAACGTATGTGTCCCTACCTCCAAGGTCAAGGTCACACTTGGTCAAATATTTACATAGTCTGTGATAGGGTATACTTTGTGTCGGATTCAGAACTTCTTCATAGTTCAAGGGATTTTGAAATAACTTGGCACAAATAGTCACAATAATAAGACGATATGTCATGTACAACACCTGCAACCCTACCTCCAAGGTCATGGTCACACTTAGAGGTCAAAGGTTAACAGAGTCTGTTATTTGGTATATTTTGTGTCCTGTCCATTACTTCTTTATAGATTAAGGGATTTTGAAAATACTTGGCACAAATAGTCACACTGATTAGATGATATGTCATGCGTAACATCTGTGTCCCTACTTCCTAGGTCAAGGTCACACTTAGAGGTCAAAGATTTACATAGTCTGTTATAAGGTATATTTTATGTCCAATCTATAACTTCTTCACACTTCCAAGGGATTTTGTAAATACTTGGCACAAATAGTCTCAATAATAAGACGTTATGTCATGCACAACACCTGCTCCCCTACCTCCAAGGTCAAGGTCACAAGGTCAAAGCTTTAACATGATAGCTTTTTAAATTCCGTGTTTCATTTTATTTTTTTTAACAAATTGATTGTTGCATTTGCAGATCTAGTATTGATCATAATTTTGGACTGAATGTCCTGAAATCCATACCTCAATCTTTTGAAATAGCACAATTTGATGCTTCATATAAAACTTCCCGAGGCGGGGTACGTTGGTAACTCTGTTACAAATTCTTGTTTTTTTTTCTTTTAATAATTAAATGATTTTCGTCGGCAATTTATACGTATTTTTTATCGATGTCATGTGGTCAAAATTTTAAGGAAATCAAAATTGTGAAATGGACTAAAAATGAAGTTAAACAGCTGTAGCAGTCACGCAGCTTGACTATATCTAACTTACTTGTGTTACAGTCATTTACACAAAAAATGAGACTTTTGAAATTAAGATGCAACGTAACGATTTTACTGTATTTCAGTACTTCCCTATCAGATTTAAAATGTGGTTCAATACGACACCAACATTTATCATGTAAATTGCTGACAGAACATATGCTATTTGTTATTATTATTTTTATAATTTTATGATTTAAGTACTACTACAGTGTAGTTTGTTAAACTGTCACAAATTTCAGGTATTTATAATGGTAAAGTTCTTAAAACATTTACCAATTAAACAACAAGTATATTTTTTATCACTGCTACATCATAATTCAAAATGGCACTTGGTAATATTGCATGGTGATGTTTACTTAAGAATTTGTCATATAATCGAGGACTGATGAATAAAAACATTTTCAATAACAAAAAACAATTTCGTATTGGAACTGTTTGTAAATGCTGATTATTTTAAAGTCGAGTAAAGTAGGCTAAAAAGATAGAGAGAAATAAAGAAAACAAATACAGTGAAAGTTGAGAAAACCGGACGGCTTTCGGACTGAGGGTTTTGTCCGGTTTTCTCAGCGGTCCGGTATTCTCAATGTCCCCTTCAGCTGTTCAGGATCTTATATTATAATCGAGCAATGACTTACTAAGGATGCTGTATATTTGCATTTCAAGATCATGTGTACGTATATTGCTAAATAAAGAGTTAAGAATACAAAAAAATATGTTTTAATTGTTTTTGCCCATTATTGCATATAAAGATATAAATGAACAGCAGTTACCTCATAACGATCAATACCGAGTACATCCGCATATGTTTACATTTGGGTAATGGGTAATGATTTAACGAATATAGTTTATTTTGTTTGTTTATAATAATAACATATTGGTCAGATTTTTAAAGTAGGTTTCGGCAAAGTTTCACTGTCTTTAATTAATTTAACTTTGTCACTTGTAGGCAGCTCTCGTCGAATTATTTTCGGCCACGGAATAGAACTTAACGCCGATAAATTTCGTTTCCGTTGCGAAACACAATAGAAAAATACTCTATTTTTTATTCAAACTGATTTTAACTGATCAATATCTCGTGCATTTTGGCATTTATATAAAACGGTAACATCTATACCTTACAATAAATCAAACTGTGAAAAGAGACATTTTAAACAAATCAGACAATTATTGTTCCGTTACCGCTCAGTTAGCGTATTAGACACAACCAATTGATAAGTTAACACAAGGTTTTTCACACATTCGGCGTCAGGGTAATTGTCTATATAATTGACTTTGTAGTCCCCAATCAACCGTCCGGTATTCGGTTTTTACAGATTCCGGTATTATCAATGTTTAATACAATAGTTTAAAGAAGGGGAAATTTGGGACTGAATTATTCGTCCGGTATCTAGATAGCCTAATTAATTTGGCGTGAACGGTTTGACCCATTTTACAGACTTTTTTTCTTACTGTCAAACCGTTACGCCTAATTTTAACTGTCATTTTTACGCACGGAAAATCTACCGGTAACACTATCGATAGTTTGGACTGATTTTTACTGCTTAAACCTGAAAGTAACTTCAATTACCTCTAAAGATCAATAGAATATAAATTTTAGTACTAACTTCTCCTAGAAAAAATAGTAGATTGTACCTGTCTTAACGCATACATGCGATTTATTTCAAATTTGTACTGTCTACTATATCTTAGGCGGACATCTTATGACGTCATCGTAAAAAATCGATTCCGTGAAAGCTGGTAGTAGCTACCAGTGTGTCTAGCAGGTCAGTGTGGGTTACGCATGAAGATTAAATTAAACGAAATATCGTGGGAAATAAATCTATTCATTATTTTTTAATAAATATGTGCATTATTAAATACTATTGAAAAGTATCATTGTATTTAACCTAAAATGCAATGGTCGCAAATAGGCTCTGTACAAGTACTGTTGTTTAATATTTTTTAAATATTTTAATCCATATACTCAACATTTATCAATTGGTGGTTTGCCTTCTTGTTTACTGCTAATGACTGCCAAATGTCACTCTCGGATAAAATACTGACTTCATTTATACATGCATATTTATATGACAATTAAGAACGTAAAAGAAATATTGAAGGAAACTATTTGAAATACACTTCAAATTATTCAGTATTTGTACAAATAATATTTCAAGAGCTCTTTTTCACCAATTGCCGATATATAATACCAAATTAAACCTATTGATAAAGTTAAATGTCTTCTTGACGTACTTTATTAATTTACTAAAAAGGAACTTTATTGTGATCCAGCCATATGCTGTGTAACTAACTATAAAGGAAGGGTCACATATTTTAATTGAAATAAATTTTAAGTAGAGGATATTAAAAAAAAGTCATTGAGAAGATCAGAACTTTCAAATGAACAGATTAAGAGACTTATAAATGTATAAGGTGTATGTCTTGTTGTTTCATACTGTTTTGGTGACACTTTTGTTTGTGTCCCTTGTTGTTTTCTCGTCTATGGTAAGTTTCTTCCCTTTGCCCCTAGTTTTATTTCGCCCCCTCCCCCGAATTACCTATCCCCTTCTCCTGTGCCCGTTAACTTAGTGGTCCTGTTTCATACTGTTTTGGTGACACATTTGTTTGTGTCCTTTGTTGTTTTTTCGTCTTTGGTAAGTATCTTCCCTTTGCCCCTAGTTTTATTTCTTTATTTCGCCCCCTCCCCGAATTTCCTATCCCCTTCCCCTGTGCTCGTTAACTTAGTGGTCCTATTAATCATTCATTTATTTATTTTCTTTGATTTCCTTCTCAGTTACATTTTAGTGATAAGCCTGACCCTGCTCTCCCTTGCGCCCTTTCCCGTTTTAATTTAGGATCCTCCTGGGCTCCTTGCCAATGGTTCATGTTCCTGGGTCGTGTGGGGTTTGCGTTCATTGAACGCCGCCTTTCCTTGTTCACCTTGTTTATCATATTGTATACATGTATACCGAACCGTAACAAACAGATAATGATTATCAATACAAGGTTCGGCAAGCAAGCAGAGAAATGTAAAGAAACAGAAAAAAGTTATCCACATTCATGTATCCACCCGTCCAAAAAAAACCACCAAAAACGCCTGAAACTGCAAAATAGAAACATAAATACACAGGAGTGCCAAAGACGGCTCTGGTAGGTTCAAGTGCTCCCTTTCGCCGGTTTAAACAGAATTGATCACTTAAAAATAATAATGTTGAAATTTTTAATCAACATCCACAGATGTGTACATAATACGGCGGTAATCATGGAACTTTCAATGTGACACATTTGAGGTGCCGTTCAACGGGAACTAGATAACATGGAATTTTTAATGGGTATCAGAGGTTTTGGTGCCTTTGCGACAGTCGTTCCAACATTTCTCCCATCTGTCTTACATTGTTATGCTATTCAACATCTAAATAACGGTCACTAAATTTCCGCTTGCTGTGTTTTTATCATTAACCCCGTCAAATCTGTGCGACAATTGTATTTTACTGAGGACTGTCTGAAATTCCATTTTATAGTTAGAAATTTTAAGATTTTTTTTCAGAGTTTTAAAGTTATTTTTGGTTGTTTTGAACTTCTTCCCATACACAACCGTCCTCAATTTCTTTTAAAGATAATAAACTAGAAATTGATATGGAGTGTAATATAATTGGAATTCTTCTTTGCTTCATCATGTATAGTATAATTAGAATTCATTAAGATGTACCTACAATTACATTGTATTTTCGTATGTGGGAAATCATGGCAGGGTTATAAAATAAAAAGGTAGTTCAGAAATTTCACCTAATGATCACAGATGTTAAAAATCCAACTTAATATTATCTAATTTGACAATTTAAACGGACTTAAATGCAGTATGATCTGACATCGGACATCATAAACTATTTAATTTCTAAGTAAGGTTATCATAATTTCCTTTACACATTCTCTTTTTAATGCTGAAATATTTGTGTGTGAATAAAAGAGTTATTCCTGCAATAATTCATATAAATAACATAAACAAATTGTATAATAAAGCTTGGCAATTACAATCGATTGCCGCCGATACCTGTGTTACACCATGGATTTTACCAGTGTTTACAATTTTACCATGACACCGCTTTCCAATATGGCCGCTTTCAATAATTTTCAACGATTAAAAAAATTAAAGTGGAATATTTAGACTTCTGTTCGACTTTGAAGTATGATAATTTGGAACCTTGCATAAAAAACGATTCTCTTTCAGGTAATGTAGACCGTTTCTTTGAAACTTTTCTAGTTTTCGCTCCCAACAACTTCTAATTGGGAAGCGTCCGTGCATAAAAATGCAGTTCGTGGTTGGACTTGGAAAAAGACAGCGCCCGTCCAAAATTATCTCGGTGTCTCTTTGACAAGTCTAATTAGTTGGACTAGTAGTTAGAGAGTTCCGATTTTCTCAGCGTCCGGTTTTCTCAAATTTCACTGTATAACACACAACACTCCTGCTTATGGACGGTAATGGATTTGTTTGTTTGTTTCATTTTACGCATTTTCCCAGCAGTATTTCAGTCATATAGGCGGGTAGTTTCTTAACCATCGTTCCTGGAGAATTACACCAGTACTAGACTACCTTCCTCCGCGCTCAAATACCAAAGCATCTCCCGGGGATCGAACCCACGCCAGAGAGGTAACTGGATAAGAAGTCATCGACTTTAACCCCTCGACCCAGGAGACTGAGACGGTAATGGAAAATGCAAGTTAACGTCCACGCCCCGTAGCACCGACAAGCATGGACTAAAGATGTTAGCATTTTGAAAAATATTTACGTAATTTACCTTAGCGATTGCCTTGTCGAAGAACTTGCCAGTAATAATTACATTGCCTTCATTAGAACCATCAACACGACTGCCGGCCCTTATAAACCTAATTTACTTAAAAATATACATCATGCGATGTTACATGAGGTATATCTCTATCTAAATGTGGATAGTTACCGACATCAGAATCAAAATCAACTTTTTTATCATAGATTTTATTTCCTTGGTAATTGCACCTGGTTTGATTGAGTCTGTTTATGAGAGATAGTGTAATTGGCCGTATACCTCACGCTTTTTAGCACCGGCATAGTATAATTCAATCCTCTATTATAATAAAAGTTTTAAAATCATTGATCCCGAAGGACCTGAAAATATATAAAAAGAAATACTGAAATTAAATAAGGTACAGCTTTTACGGCTGCCACACAGCACATGAAACTTGCTTTGCATGTTCGGTTTGATTGATCCTGTTGGAAACTGCAAGTTACCGTCTACGCCCCCCTCCACTAACTTATATTATTACTACTATAAAGTTCCGGGAAAAGTTGTCATCTTACCAAAAGCTGCATAAACTCAACAATGAACTTGGAAAAATGATTAACAAATTTGCTCAAAAACATATAAAATGAAACTTCCCTCATAATGTATATTTAAATTCACTCACTATACCTTAGCGTGATCAAATATTTGCCATGAAGAAGACAGCGGATTTTATTATTGTGTTAACCAATAAAAAAGTACTGGCGAATCAGATCCGTTACTGCAATAAAATGCCAACTTAAGTAAACACATTTTATGTTTTTATTGAATGTTTTGA
>NW_026859495.1:0-26450 GCF_026571515.1 Ruditapes philippinarum
TGAACCTCTAGCAAGATTGTACAAATATTATAGCCCTATTGGGCAAAATTGGGCCCCTCCCCCAGGGGGTTCATTGATTTTTCACATATGTAATTTAGTTTAAAAATGAAAATAAAAATTCTGTTTTTGAAGGTACAAGGCTTAGAGCTTTATTTGGTATATAATATCATCTATTGGTCCTCTAGTAAAGTTGTTTCAATTATACCCCTAGTTTTAAAATTGGCCTGCCCCAGAGGCGATAGTTTTGCTTATATGTTTACCGTAAAAACTTGAAAAATCTCTTCTCTGAATTGACAAAGACTAGAGGTTAAATATATGGCATGAGACTATGTGAAGTGAACCTCTACTTATAGCCATGGGGTAAAAATTGGTTCCGCCCGGGGCTCATTGATTTAATTATGTACATATAGAAAAAAAATTCTGAAGGTACAAGGCATAGAGCTTTCATGTTTGCTTTATAATATCATCTATAGGTCCTCTACCAAAGTCGTTCAAATTTTTTCCCTGCCCAGGGGCAGTGATTCTCATTATGTACACATAGTAAAAACAGAAAATAAAACAAATGTTTTCTGAATGGGAGAAAGCTACAGCTTAGATATTTGACTTGAAATGTTGTTTGGTTGACCTGTATCAAGATTGTTTTTAATTAAACCCTTGGGTCAAAATTTTGTCTTACCAAGGGGACAGTGACCTACTTTCTTGTCCTTTTATGTATAGCAATGAAATTTTGACCATGTGCAAAGTTTTAGTTGTAAAATTGAACTTTGATATCAGGTGACCTAGATTTTGATGATGTGACCTACTTTCTTGTCCTTTGATGTACAGCTTTGAAATTTGAACCATTTGCACAGATTAAGATGTAAAGTGAACTTTGATATCAGCTGACCTAGATTTTGACAAAGTGTCTTACTGTGTTGTCCTTTGATGTAGTCATGAAATTTAGGCTGTGTGAAATATGACCTTCACCACCAAATTCAGTAGACTCAAGTGCATTGATATATTCCTACTCTGATCTTTTGTTGGATTAACAATAGATTTAACCTCTAATCTGATAATAAGAATTAGATAGGTCAGGGATCTATGCATTATGACAATCTTCAATTGTATAGAAACAAAAAAAATCTGTTCCTACATAGTGTTGTATTAATGCGGTGGCATAGCATTTTTCTCAAATGCAATCTTGTTTAAAAAAATCATTCCGCTTGCTATAAAATAGTCCGGCTCATGAGTTAAATAATGGAAGGGAAACAACTCAAATTTGAATGTCTTTGATTTACATGTTCATGTTATGCAACAAAAAGATAAGATAGCTGGAAGTTAGTCTAAAGGTCATGATCTCTAGCAAGAGTGAAGTTTGCTTAAATTCAGAGATATTCATGAAATGATTTGAGCACATTATAAAGACATTATAAATCACACAATTTATACCTTTTTGTCTCGTAAAGGAAAATGTAGGTCAAGACCAAATTTACTTGTGTGCAAAATTTCAGATAATTCGCTCACTCAGTTTTTCCAGAATAATAATTGCAATTTTGAAAAATGGCCCAGTAACCACATTTTTCGCACAAATCTGGCTAACAATAGTTAATAGATACAATTTAATTCTGTGTATATTTTAATAATCTTTCGCATAACTTTTTGTTTTAAGTGCGCAGCAGATCAATGTGAGAAATTCAAATTTTATTTTTTAGGCTTCTAGACTTTTGTTGAGTTCCTTTAATATTTCAAGAATTATTGGCTCTGAAAGAATAGAAAAATATTAGACTGCATACATGATTATATCTGTCTTTCCATAAAGCTTATAAACAAAATAAATAATTATGTTTAGTGATATATTTTTGTTCATAACTTGAAACGTCCTTTTCAAATCTTCTTAATATATTTCAAGAGTTATTGCCCTTGAATGGATAGAAAAATATTATACTGCATTCATTATTAAGAAACAAAGTTATGGAAAATGACAATTTTACCTTTTAAGAAATGTGATAAAAAGTATTATATTTTTGTAAATTTAATATTAAATTTATTGAACTCATTTAATATAACAATATTATGCTATTTTACAAATGTTTGTAATCTTATTCATTTCGTTAAAAATTAGTATTAGGTCTACACTTATTTAATACCCTCTTTGCAATAACATACAGGCATTGCATCTTGATAAGTATAACAATAGCATACCGTTCTGTATCATATTCACGGCATGGCATATAGTTTGCCCTCTTCTTCACATTTGCTTTAAGATGAATGGCACACTTTTTTCTTTTCAAACTTTTTTTACTAATCAAACAATATGGAGAACTACTGTTCTCATTCAGTTACTTTTGTTTAGTTTTTGCTTGCAAGTCAGTTATAATCTTCAAAACTACTGAAGTGAATTGGTCGAAACTTCACACGCTTATTTGAGAGCATAGAAGATGGTCACTATTTAAAGGCAATAACTTTAACATGGATTTTGACAAAATTATGGCCCTTTTTGAAATTAGAAAAATCTACGTTATTCAGGCTCTTGTTTTACTATCAAGCAATGAGAAAAGTGAAGCACACTGTCCTCCTGATAGCTCTTGTTCATTGTTTATGAAGGTAAATCATAAATTTATAATTAGATGAATGCATATTCTTGATATGCAATTTGAATGTGATATGAATTAATGTGTCTCTCAATTAAAATGCTTGCTGCTTGTATTTCTTATAGTTATGTATATACAGATTTGTGTTTTTCATAATGATATCAGACATTGTTTAATTGAAGGCCATATTAAAAATAAGATATTTTTTCTTTATATTTTACCTTCATGTAATAATAATTATCATTATTATTATTACTATAGTTATTGTTGATATTATTATTAATATTATTATTATTATTATTATCTGTACAATATGGAAACCAATCATGCAAAACGTATTAATAAAAATGTGTATTATTTCAGAAAAAGTATATATTTTTAAAAGAAGTAAGACAAAATATAATTATCAGGTCATTCAAGAAAGATCAAAGAAACTTTCAAAAAAATTGGCTCATAATAATCTTACAAAGAGTGCAACTTACACGCTATTTACTTGTACCAACCATCATGTATAATTATAGTAATATATTTTTTTCAGCACAGATTAGGTGCTGGAATTTGTGATTTACCAGGAATCAAAGAGATTTGTGACTGGATTAATCTGTTAGTACAAAAAGATTTTGGTATAGAAACTTGTGATTTTTACACTACTAAATTTGTATAATGGACCTGCTCTGCTTTTACATTGGAAAAGTTCATTAGATGTTACAGGGATTTCATGATCAAAATATGGAAACTTAGCTGCCAATGGTAAAATATGATTAAAGTGTTGTTCTGATGTGGGTCAAAATAAGTATAAAGATTTTGTAGTTTTTAATGTAGCATATGTTAGAATTGAGGAATTAAATTTTTGTAATTCTTTTGGTGTCAGACTTTTAACACCGGGTATAAGATCTCAGAATTTCTTGGGACTTTTAGTAGATAACATTTTGCAGCAGATTTTATTAAATTTTAATGTAGTTTCTTACATAGTCTAATTTTTGTTCAGAAAAAATCCATTACCACCTTGCCATAAAATATCAAGATACGCTGATAATTAAAAAAAATCAAATCACAAATAATTTAGCAAATATAGATAATTCAGCAAATCACAGATAATTTATTTAGCAAATCAAAATATGTAAGTCATCAAGAATTGAAGTTACATGTACAATTAATTGTGAAAGTGACTGTTGGTATAAGTACTGTATCAGTGGATAATATAGTAGTTATGCGTCACAAAAATTTTGCGAATGTCAAAAAGTGTACTTATTGCGTGCGAAAATATTTGAAACAATATGATTTTTTTAAATTTAATACGGTTTTTGTGATATCTTTAATGAAGCAGGTACATGTAAGAATATGCCGTGATCGTAATCGATTTATTCAGTTTTTTAATCCTATATTATTTATATGAGTATTTGAAATATACTTTGAAAATTTGATAACACATTTCTTTGTCATATTTTGAAACATTCTTTTATTATATGAATACCCTACTGTGTTACCACATTATTATATTGTTTCATTAAAGCATTTATGATTTGTTAAGACCATTCAAACAAGCAATGAGAAAAATACTCTCAGAAGTTTGCACTATAAAATATTTGTGAATAATTTTAATTCGCAAAAATCCCAAATATTTCCATGACTCTATTTTTTTTTCCAGCTTCAGGTCCACAAATGTGGAACCCCATTTATTAATAAATCGAAATCATACAATCGTACACTTAGGCATAACCATGCAAATACACATCATACAGTAAATCATTAAACATTAAAAAAAAGGAGACATAAAATTTTCACATTACATTTATATAGTATTGTTTTGTTTTATTAACCTGTCAATTACATACTGATTACATGCTCAATGCACACACTATATTTATCTTTGGTAGATTTTCGGTAAGTTTCGTGAGATGAACTAAGTGTACTGAGAGATATAGCGCAATAGGGTGAAGAACGAGTTTATAATCTAAGTGCCGTACGTGTTTTAAGTTCGAGAACGCGTTGGTTCATATTTTCTTTCTTATTAATACTTTCAACATTTTTGAAGCTATATATGATTATTTTTAAATTCTTTTTGTTTTATTATGTTTAACTTAATTTTGTAAAGTCTATACTCTTTTTAAATAACATGTTTTAAAAATTATGTTTAAAATGAAAACGAATTAAAGTCAATAAATGCCTATCCAATGCCGTAAAACACACAAGAAATCTGTTCCATTAAAATATACTGCAAAAATAAAGAAAGAGTATGCTTAAAACCATGTCATCTGTAAGGATCGAACCACAGACCTTTCAATTATCAGGCATTCTCTTATCCGACTGTGCTTTTGTGAATTAACGAAACCCTTCACATAAAGATGGCGTGACTTTCAAAACTTGAATAATGCTCTCCACATTAACTCTCGTAAACTACACGGACCAAACCGAAGTGGGGTCGAATATTTAAATGATTGCTATAATGTACTCATAATTGACAGGTCAATAAAATCAGACTATATAAATTTTGAAATTGATGAGATAATATAAAAACAACGTTAGAAAAAAACAACAATGGTTTATAATTGCATTATATAATAATTATGAACAGATGGTTTTTGAGATAATTTTACTTTCATTTATATGTATACAGTTTATTTATTTATTTTTTTCCATCCTGTCCTCCAAAGTGTCCCCAGAAAGATAACCTAAACGAAAAGTGTATACGAAAAACAAATTAGGTCTTCCGTGAATAATTATTGAAGAAAGAGTAAAAAAATATTATATAAAAGTAAAAATATTATATAAAAGTATTATGTTATATGTAGTTCACATATATGGTAAGTATTCTTATAAACACCGTGGACAAGGATTATCTCAATTAAAATAAACCACATTTCATGTCTCCTAACGAGATAGTTGATCAAAATACTATTCTCATCACAGGATCTTTATATGTAATTATTAGAGAAGCTTAAATTTGTGTATAAATGCAAACAAAGAAAATATTGTAAAAGAAATAAAATGACAATAATTCCATATACATTAACATTGCTATGCTCTCATTAAGAAGGATAACTACCATAAATTTTCTAACATACGTTAACTAATTTATTTCCCCTTATTAAAATCTTCGAAAAAAGGTAGTTTTTCAAAGCTCCCAATTACATAAACCATAAGAAGATCGATGTCGCAAAGTTAGCCACTTTAACAGTACATGGCTTGATTAAAGTTTGTATTATGTTTTACTGAAACTACATACAGTTGTGCCTACATAATTTTTTGTAAATATATTCAAGACAGTTATTTTTATTTTTTTTAGGATATTTTCTGATCATGAGCCTGCCGTGGATCTAGATGGTGACAAACATAGCCCATATGAGGTATTTGAACCAATAATCTATTTGTTTGCTGTTTAATTTTCATTGGGTTTTAAGTCACTTTAAAAGTTTTAATTTTTAAAAAGTTAAATTTTACTGGTGGAGGAATACTGCAAATGGTAGGATCTTGCCATTATGAGTGGATTGTTTCACCTATTTTGTTGTTGATTTTTATTAATCCCCTTCAGCATAGCAAAAAAGGGATTATAGGAATGGCCTCCGTCTGTCAGTCTATCAGTCTGTCCTTCAATTCGTCCGTCTGTCCGTTCGTAACACTTTTGTGTCGCTCCATGACTTTTAAACCGCTGAAAAAAAATTGAAATAGCTTGGCACAAGTGATCACCATAGTGAGACGATGTGCAGAGGGCAATAATTGGGTTGCTACCTCTAAGGTCAATGTCATACTTAAAGGTCAAATGTTAAAAAGTCTTCATTTCATAAAAAAGTCTACATATCGTGTCCGCATTATAACTTTTTAACCGCTGAAGATTTTAAAAAATAAAGTGGCACAATTGATCACCATTATAAGAACATGCGCAGAGCGCAATAATTGGGATGCCACCCCAAAGGTCAATGTCACACTTAAAGTTCAGATGCATAAAAGTCTACATTTCTAGGCACTCCATAACTTTTAAACCACCGAAAAGTTATTTTTTTTAAACAACTTGGTTCGAGTGATCACCATTTTGAGACGATGTGCAGAGCGCAATAATTGAATTGCTACACCCAAGGTCAAGCTCACACTTACAGATCAAATGTTAGAAAGTCTACATTTTGTGTCTGTCCATATTATTTAAACTGCTGCAATTTTCAAGTCACAACCCTGAAAGTCAGGGTCACACTCAAAGGTCCAATGTAAAAACATCTATATTTCATGTCCGCTGTATAACTTATTGACAATTTAAAGGTTTCAAAATTACTTGGCATAAATGATCACAATCTGCAAAGTTCAACATTCAGGTTGCTCCCCCCTAGGTCAAGGTTATATGTTCTCAATATTTTTTGTTTACTTTATGGAGGATTTTAAATAACATGGCAAAATAATCACCATCATGAGACTATGGGCTTATGATATGCATGGCAAAACATCAAGGTAACGTTGTGGCTTGTAAAAGGCCAAGAAGTACACATTCCTGTTCAATGAGGAAGGGGATTTAGCTGTCCTTCAGAGTGCCTTGTTGGGTTTTAAGTCTCACTAACAAAGTTTAAAAATCATAAAATATATTTAATGCACTTTTGTTTGTGGAGGAAGACCCAAGATACTGTTCCGCACTGGCTTTATTATTTCATATTTAATAATAAGAGGGATTTAGAAAACAATGTAGGACTTAAAGCACTTACAGACAAATATTGAAAAGTTTTGAACCACACAACTTTCTTACTATGGATACAGGACTTGAAATCAAGGGAATGTAACTGGTTTAAATGAAAACTTTATTTTTTATAATTGCCTCCCTTTTGGAGAATCAAGACCACTTTCTTAGGCTTTTTAGCTCACCTGTCATAAAGTGACATGGTGAGCTTTTGTGATCGCTTTTCGTCCGTCGTCCGTCCGTCCGTAAACTTTTACTTTAAACGACATCTCCTCATAAACCACTAAGCCAATTTCATCCAAACTTCACAGGAATGTCCCTTTGGTATTTAATTCCAAGCAGAACTCTGGTTGCCATGGCAACCGAAAGAAAAAACTTAAAATTTCTTCATTTAGAAAACCATAAGAGCTAGAGCTTTAATATTTGGCATGAAACATCATCTAGATAGTGTCTACCAAGTTTGTTTAAATAAATGACCTGGGGTCAAAATTGGCCCTACCCCAGGGGGTCATTGTTTTTCCCTTTATGTATACATGCATATTAAAAAATCAAAAAATCTTCTTTTAAAAAACCTTTAGAATTAGAGCTAAGATATTTAGCATGAAACATCTTCTAATGGGTGTCTACCATTTTTGTTCAAATAAGGGCCCTGTGGTTAAAATTTGCCCTGCCCCGGGGATCATTGATTTTCCTTATATGTATATAATAAAAACTTAAAAATCTTCTGTTAAAAAACACAAAGAGCTAGAGTTTAGATATTAAGCATGAATTATCTTCTAGTGAGCGTCTACCAAGTTTGTTCAAATAAAAGCACTGGGAACAAAATTGGCCACGCCCCAATGTATATAGTCTGTATATAGTAAAAACTTAAACAAATCTTTTTAGAGGTAGAGCTTTAATATTTATCATGAAACATCTTCAAATGACTGTCTGCCAAGTTTGTTCAAATAAAAGCCCCTGGGTTAAAATTGGCCTCTCCCTGGGGGCCTATATACAGGTGAGCGATTTCAGGGCCATCATGGTCCTCTTGTTTCTAGTGTTTTTGGATTATATTCCAATACTAAGCTCTTTTTCCACAAGTTACTGCCAACGGCTTCACATTAATCACTTGAAATGACAGTGACATATAAATACAATTACAAATATTGTTGTTGGATGATATTTTACAGAAAAACATATGCCTTTTCCTATAAAGATGCTTTGTGGTAAAGATGGTGCAAATTAAATTGGTTTTTTAAGACATGCTTTCAACAGCAACTTGTTTTTAAAATACATGTATGTATAACAAAGATTATTTTTTACATGAAGGTTGTACTGTTTTGATTTATTTCAGGCATTGAAGGGGTTACTCATGGCGAGGTAAAGATTGTGATGATGAGAAAAGGAATATTCACCCTGGGACAAGGTAATGTACCCTGGGGCAAGGTAATGTACACTGGGGCAAGTTTATGTACACTAGGGTAAGGTAATGTACACTTAGGGCAGGGTTATGTACACTGGGGTAAGGTAATGTACACTGGGGCAAGGTAATGTACACTGCGGCAAGGTAATGTACACTTGTGCAAGGTTATGTACACTGGGGCAAGGTAATGTACATTGGGGCAAGGTAATGTACACTAGGGCAAGATACGTAGTAATGGACATTAAGGAAAGGTAATGTACATTAGCTTTAAGTCACACAGACACTAAGGAGTGCCAAGCGGTGGCCTAATGGATATAAAGCCTGTCTCTGAACCCAAGGATTGTGGGTTTATGTCCTACTTAGGTCATTACAATGTTTCCTCATTTGATAAAAGTACAGGTAAGGTCAAGAAAGCAGATTCAATAGTTGTTTAAAGCTCAAAGCTCATCAATATGTTTTAAATAAATAATGCTTAAACAAAACAGACTCTATGCTAGTCATATAAGGACTTTTCCAGGCCCCTTTATCCCAGACTATTTAACACACACACCCCCTGCAAGCATTCAACATATAGGTGAAATATTTAAAGTTAGTAGGATAAATCCCTTATTGCTCCAACAAGATTCAAACCCATACAGAGGTGAAGCCACAGCTGAGATATCAATGCAGCCATAAAAGAACCTTATGTATTTTATATTTTGATAGGTCAGGACTATTAAAATGTGCAGCTTAATTAACTGTCAATCTTCTTTTTAAGATTACTGAAAAAAAAGATCATACATTTAAAATAACATAAAATTCACTGTATGATTACAGTTTGACAGAATTCTTTTGTTTATACAGTACTTGCTCATCATGCTTTTTACAGACATGCTAGGTTTTTATACACATGCTGCCAGTACATAGATATTTGTGTAAACTTTTCACCTCTGTGCATGTTCAAGAATGATTTATTTTCTTTTTTTACCAAGGCCTATAAATGATGACAGAGAATTTAATCCCAACAAGGGGTGGATTTCTTTTAAGAAACAAAACTATCTGGTTGGCATACAGGCGGGGGGGGATTTAGATTTACCCCATCCGTCCGTTTGTTCCCTTTTTGTGTAGCACGTAAAAGTTATTTACCTAGAGTCTTGAAACCTTACAGGATTGTTGATCAGCATGTGAAGTTGTGCACCTGGGTAGTTTCATATGGATTTATTTAGTATTTTTAGAGTTATTGCCCTTGACTTAGTAAAAATTTCCAATTTTCAACTTGTGTCACACGTTACTAAAAAGTATTTAACCTAGAGTCATGACACCTTACAAGAATGTTGCTCAGCATGTGTAGTTGTGCATTTGGGTATTTTCGTATGGATATTTTTAATTTTTAGAGTAATTGCCCTTGACTTAGTAAAAATTGCCAATTCTCAACTTGTGTCGCACGTAACTCAAAAAATATTTGACCTAGAGAAACCTTACAGGAATGTTGATCATCATGTGAAGTTGTGCACCTGGGTATTTTCATGTGAATAAATTAAGTATTTTTAGAGTTATTGCCCTTGAATTAGTAAAAATTTCCAATTTTCAACTTGTGTCACACGTAACTAAAAAAGTATTTGACCTAGAGTCATGAAACCTTACAGGAATGTTGCTCAGCATGTGAAGTTGTGCACCTGGGTATTTTCGTGTGGATATTCTTAGTATTTTAAGAGTTATTGTCCTTGACTTAGTAAAAATTTAAAATATTTAACTTGTGTTGCATGTAACTCAAAAAGTTTATGACCTGTAGGCCTGAAAGTTTACAAGAATGTTGGTCAGTATGTGTACTTATGCACCTTGGGGGTTTTCTTGTGGATTTATTCAGTATTTGTAGTATTTGCCCTTTACTTAATAAAAGATTTTTAGTTTTCAACTTTAGCACATGTTACTAAAACAAATTGACCTAGAGACATAAGATTGACAAATCGGTGCAGTGTGGGGGCACCCGTGTCTTATGGACACATTTCTAGTCACCATTACATTGTTCTTATTGACATGACACAATGATGGCTGCCAAACAGTGCATTAAACAGGATCATATTATATACTGGGTACATATATTAAATTAGAACAAGACTACATATGCAGGGTACATATATTAAACAACACTTTAATAACTATTGTCAACAATAAAATACTAAATATATATAAAGGTGACAGCTAAAACTTTTTTGACTACAGGATAAAAGAATAACTATGAAAAAACTTCATCTGATCAACTTAACTTTAAAATTTATTTGCACAAGCAATATCTTCCTCTTCACAAGAGGCTCTTGACTCTTAAATGTTAAGTCAGATATTCAAATGAATGAAGTTGGATTAATTCTTTCAGTTTCACATGTTTTAATGATATATCAAAATAATATGTAATAAAAAGTGTGATGACAGTCCTATCTACTGATATTTGAATCAGTTTGGTACAGACAAGCAGAATATGATCATTGAAAACTAGTCTTCATACTTCTCTTTTGTGTCCAGGTTTATTGGCTAACCATTAAGCCAGAAAGGAGCTTACATATATGGATGTTTGCTACATTGTTTCTTGCCCTTTGTTGAAGAGAAAGTATGTAGCAGTTTAATGCTACTTGATGTCTGTTTTCTTGTTCCATACATTGCCCTAAGATGTTAAGAGCTGTTTCTCTATGCCTGAGGTTTTTATCTGTTTCTATGGCTCTTATTAGTTTACAAAGTGCTTGTTGTTGATCTTGATATCTTTGTAGATGACGATATATCTTGTATTGTAGGAAGTATAAGAAAGCTAGAGAATCAACTACAGCCCAGTCCATCCAACAGTCTTTATATTCATCTCTGTGTATCATGTCATCTTGTGTAGATCTGAACATTTCATATTGCAGTTCATGAGGAACACAATTGATCTCTTTCTGTATAAATCTGACGCAAAATCCTATTATATGTTTGATACAGTCCTCATTTTGTTCACTACATATCCTCTTGAATCCTTCTGTTACTGCTTCTGGGACCTGATAACGACAGCCACAGATAGGTAAAACAGGATAGGAAAAATATTGTTGTTCTGTGTGTCTCAGAATTAATTCAGCTCTCTCCATATTTCCTGTACTGTAGAAAAGTGAAGCCAGTTTAAGTCTGCTAGATGAGATATCTGAGTTTAAACCAGCTGATAACCAAACCAATGCTTGAGGTGACACTTGATTGTTTTCTCCGATGCTGGATGATGCTAGGATAGATCCGTAAGTGGTAAAAAGAAAAGGTGCTAGAAGCTTGAATGCAGCATGTTCTAATCTATTACCATTGTCACTGAAGGTCATTAGTTTACTTAAGGATTGCTTTATTGTTCTAATGTTTTTATTGTGTAAATGTTTTAAAATATGCTCATTCTGTATACTTATGCAGTTTGCAATGTTTATATATTCCAAGGTCAAAGGTTGTTCATAACACGGAAAATAGTAATTTCCATTCGGTACCCTGTTCAGTTTAACTTGAAGTCTATGACCAAGATCATCAATATCAATACTAAGTAACCGTTGTCTATCATTCTGTATAAAATCACAAATGTTTTTTGAAAGTTCATGTTTTGTCTCAGCTGTGAATTGCCCTGCCATCAAATTATTTTCTGGTATAATGAAATGTGAACAACAGGAATTCTGTACACAACTGTGTAATTCCAATAAGCAGTATGTTAAACATGTATATAAATTGTTATCTTTCCATATTCCTGACTCTGTGTTTTCTATACAATGTAATAGAACTGTTTTACACATGAAACTTGATATGTTGATTTCATCTTGAGGATTAAGGAAGGACTTTAGAATCATTTTCAATAGTACATAGCACCTTATTTGTGTTATATTTAGATTAAACATAACACATCTTTCTGCAAATGATGTAGATATTCTCCATTCCAGTTCAGGATATTCACTGACCTTACTACCAGTTGGAACAACAAGACACCCAGTACTGGCTGCATATCTTCTCACCTCTTGTGTTGGCCATCTGCCAATACCCTGTCTATCTAACCAACCTGATGCTGATTGAGGCCATGATTTACATGGTAAAGCTAACACTCTGTCTGTATCATGTAATCCAGGTTGAACAATAGAAGGTCCATGCTGGTGCTCATCACCCTGAACAGAATCATTTATCACTGTGTTTTTAAACAATATTCTTCCTCTTCTATCAGTAATATGATGTTCACAAGGAGTGACAGTTGCAGGAAGAGGTTCATCATTTCTGAGTCGTTGTAAGAAACAATACCCAGGAGTAGTGTTCACATCCTGTATCATGAGGTAGTTTCTCTTGTCAGGTTCCCACTCTGAGTAGTCTTGTATTATATTGTAATTATGCAAACAGCAGAGCATATCAATGTCTGAATGAAGTCCTATTGTAGTTGTACCTTCACTTTGGCTCCCTAGGAGATATTCAGTTCCATTTATATCAGTTAAACTGTTTGAGATATTACCATTAGTCTCTTCCAGCATGAATTGTCTTCTCCTTCTCATCACAATTCTTTCATTGACACCAATGTCATGTAAAACCTCTGATAACATCAATGATAAGTTTTCTCTGTAGTCAGGTTCTTGAAACATTCTGAAATATATTAGTACAGAAAAATAATGTTTCAATCAGCAGTCTTATAAGCTCACCAGAGCCGAAGGCTCAGGGTGAGCTATTAGTATCAAAGGGGGTGCGTTGTCCGTTGTCCGTCGTCATGCGTCCACAATCGTCTTCTTCTCTTAAACTGCTGGGCAGATTTACTTCAAATTTGGTCTGTAGCATCCTTGTGACAGTCACCCTTGAATTTGCTGACATGTCATTTCAATTGGCCCTTTTTAGGGGTCAACAGAGCTAAAAATAGAAAAAACTTTAAACATCTTCTTCTACAGAACTAATTGATGGATTATCACCAAACTTTGTATGTAGCATTCTTGTGTAGTCTTTTATCAAGTTTGCTCATATTAATTTGATTGGCCCCTTTTAGGGGTCTCTAGGGCTAAAAATAGAAAAACCTTTAGATATGTTCTTGTACAGAACTAATTGATGAATGATCACCAAATTTTGTCTATAGCATTCTTGGGTAGTATTTTATCAAGTTTGATCATATTAATTTGATTGGCCCCTTTTAGGGGCCGCTAAAGCTAAAAATAGAAATACCTTTAAATGTCTATTTCTACAGAACTAATTGATGGATGATCACCAAACTTTGTCTGTAGCATTCTTAGGTACGCTTTTATCAAATTTGCTCATATTAATTTGATTGGCCCCTTTTAGGGGCCACTAAAGCCAAAAATAGAAAAACCTTTGAACATCATTTCCTACTGAAATAATTGATAGATGATCACCAAACTTTGTAGCATTATTAGGTAGTTTTTTATCAAGTTTGCTAATATTAATTTGATTGGCTCAAATTTAATATTAGAAAAAAATGACAATGTATAATTTCCTACACTGAAAAAGAGTTGTTTCTGGTGAGTGACTCAGGGCCATCATGGCCCTCTTGTTACTTTTATCACATACTCCTACTTGTTACTTATTTGTCCTTCATGTCCTAGAACAGAACAGAACAGGAGACCCTGAATCTGGACATTATGAAACATAAGATAAATAAGTTCTGAAAGTTATTAATTGATCAGTTGATCAAGAATATTGCATATTTTTCTCTATTTGGTTGTGGTGTTTTTTCTTCTCTTAATTAGGTAAATTTGAATATTTGTTCTCAGAATATTGATATAAGAGACACTAAAATATAACACTCATTCAATTATTCATGTAACACTTTCTTACATAATTCATTTAATACAAAAGACAGTTGTGTATATAAACAGTATATATTTAATAATATGTAAACCTGACTTAAGTTTAAAACTTTGAATTTTGGTTATAATTTTAAAATTATCAAGGGAAACTATTTTTTCATTTGACAAGATATGTGGAAATTTAGATTTATATAACACCACAATGTAATGTGAAAAATTCATTATAATGTTAACATAATTATGTATATTTCTTTTTAATTGAAATACATAATTCATTTAAACAAATATTTTCTTTTTTGAGATTGATAAAAAGATTTAAAAACACTGTTTAAAATATTGACTGAACTTCATTATTACATAATTCATTCTGTATAAATGAGAAATTTTTGTATTTAGAATAAAGTTTTAAACTTACTTTGAATGTTGTATTTAATAGAAATAATCAAGAAAAACTGTTTCTTTCCTTTCTGACCAGATGGTGGAAATATTGCTACTTTTTCTTTCTCTCTTGGTTTTGAATGAAATGAAAGGGAAATAATTCACTTCCTTTTCCTAACAGTTGTTATGATAGTTAATTAAATAATGTCCCTTTTAGATTTTTTAGCTCACCTGAGCACAATGCTCATGGTGAGCTTTTGTGATCCCCCACCGTCCGTCGTCATGTGTCTGTGTGTCGTGCGTCATCAACAATTTCTTGACACAACATATTCTCTGAAACCAATAACTGCACAGTAACCAAATGATCCCCTGCCAAACGTGTGCAAATAGTTCCGGTCTAATGCATAAGTAGGTCATGGGCCAGAAAAGGAGTTTCAAAAATGCAAACTCAAAAATCTTCTTGTCTGAAAGTACATGGCCCAGAGATTTGATATTTGATATATGATATCATTTTTAGGTCCTCTAACAAAGTTGCCCCTAGTGACAAAATAGGCCCTGCCCGGGAGGGATCATTATGAGTTTTTCCTTATATGTATATACATTAAAAACTTCAAAAATCTTCTCCTCTGAATTGACAAAGGTTACAGCTTAGATATTTGGTGTGAAGCATTGTGTAGTGGAAATCTACCAGGATTGTTCAAATTATAGCCCTGGTTTTAAAATTTGCCCCATCCTGGGGTAATAAGTTTTCCTTATATGTATATAGTAAAACTTAAAATATCTTCTTGTCTGTAAGTTTATGGCTTAGAGTTTAGATATTAAGTATATAATATCATTAATAGGTCCTCTATGAAAGTTGGTCAAATTTGCCCCTAGTGTCAAAATAGGCCCCGCCATGTGAGGGTCATGGATTTTTCTTATGTGTATATATATTAAAAACTTAAAAATCTTCTCCTCTGAATTGACAAAGGCTAGATGTAAGATATTTGGAAATATTTGTTGTGATAAACATCATTTGAAGGAAACAATTGGTCTGTGAAATATTTGTTGTCATGTTTATCACTTGAAGGAAACATGGCCTGTGCAATATTTGTTGTCATGTTTATCACTTGAAGGAAACATGGCCTGTGAAATATTTGTTGTCATGTTTATCACTTGAAGGAAACATGGCCTGTGCAATATTTGTTGTCATGTTTATCACTTGAAGGAAACATGGCCTGTGAAATATTTGTTGTCATGTTTATCCTTTGAAGGAAACATGGCCTGTGAAATATTTGTTGTCATGTTTATCCTTTGAAGGAAACATGGCCTGTAAAATATTTGATGTCATGTTTATCACTTATAGGAAACATGGCCTATGCGATATTTGTTGTCATGTTTATCACTTGAAGGAAACATGGTCTGTGAAATATTTGTTGTCATGTTTATCACGTGAAGGAAACATGGCCTGTGCGATATTTGTTGTCATGTTTATTACTTGAAGGAAACATGGCATGTGAAATATTATTTTGTTGTCATGTTTATCACTTGAAGGAAAGATGACCTGTGTTATATTTGTTGTCATGCTAATCTTTTGAAGGAAACATGGTCTGTGAAATATTCACCACTCCTAGTTTTCATTCCAGATACATTTGATTTTCACTTATGACCATCAATCTGTTGCAAATATACAGTCAAGCACTCTTTATCTGGGCCTAACCTTTTCCATTTTTTTATTCTCAATTAAATGTGGTCTTTAATGTTGAGTTTGACTGTCCTATGTATGATGAAGTAAAGTATGTAATTATAGTACACAATTGTGACATATATAACCCTAAATTTTGGATGCGAATGTGTTTTTTAATGGAATGTTAAAATTTAACAAGAACAGATGTCTTGTTGCTTTCTAAATGTCTATGTTGTGCTTTTTATACCTTACACATTACATAAGGAATACATACCTTACACATTACATAAAGAATACATACTCTAGACATTACATAAGGAATATATACTTTGCACATTACATAAAGTATACATACCTTACACATTACATAAGGAATACATGCCTTATACATTACATAAGGAATACTTATCTTACACATTACATAAAGAATACATACCCTACACAGTTCATAAAAAATACATACCCTACACATTACTTAAGGAATATATACTTTACACGTACATTACATAAAGAATACATACCTTACACGTAACATAAAGAATGCATACCTTACACATTACATAAAGAATGCATACCTTACACATTACATAAAGAATGCATACCTTACACATGACATGAAGAATACATACCTTACACATTACATAAAGAATGCATACCTTACACATTACACAAAGAATGCATACCTTACACATTACATAAAGAATGCATACCTTACACATGACATGAAGAATACATACCTTACACATTACATAAAGAATGCATACCTTACACATGACATAAAGAATGCATACCTTACACATTACATAAAGAATGCATACCTCACACATTACATAAAGAATACATATCCTACAGTATTACATAAAGAATACATACCTTACACATTACATAAAGAATACATATCCTACACATTACATAAAGAATACATACCTTACACATTACATAAAGAATGTGTACTTTGTTTAAGATTACCATATCAATTGTAAGCTATCTTAAGTTCGTGTAACAACATGTTGCATGGTCAGACAACTAGATCTATACTAGATGTTTGTCCTTTTCATATGATATGCCAAGTGGCGGTAGAACGTATATTTATTTTTTCTTTATTAGCTCACACAGTATCGAAGTAACATAAGATTGTCAAGAAATTTTCGTCACTATCAGAATTTTTTCTCAGTTACAACATCGCGTCTGTTTTGCTAAATACTGACATTGTTGATTGAAGACATATCAAAATAATGATATTATATTTGGTCAAAAAAGATAATATGTACATTTACCTCATTATTCAGTTCATTTCATACTGTAGGCGTAAATATGGAATGAAGAAAAGTAGCAAATCTGTAAAATGTATATCAAAATATTGAGCCCTGAACTGTTGATATGATGAAATACACGGTAGCACTTGTAATTATTGTTCAAGAAAGTTTTCAGTTCAAATAGTCATGTTTCAATTTATCTTACCTTGAATATTTTAGATTTTACATTTTGATTTATATCATACCAGACTAGACTAACATTGTTAGTGTTAAAAATTGTTCTGAATTTTAGGGGCAATTTCATATGTAAAACATGTTAGATTTTGTCTAGCGATATTATAATTATTTGTATTGATAATTTTCTTTTATCAAAGTTATAGATATAGTAAACATAACTGTATAGTCTCTTATATAGTCACAAATAGAATATTCAGGTAAATCATTACAGTGAATTAATACTTATACTGTATGATATGGGTTTTATCTCAAGAAATAAAAACCCAGACTTTCACTTATTAGCATAAACTATTACAACGACTTGACAGAGTACATTTAAAATAAAAACTCAAAATATTGGTAAAATAAAAATCACCAATGTCTTCAGCTTGCCTGATGCAGTAGGGGCCATATTGCCTGTTTTGAAATATGTTTGGTAATTTACTTGGCTTGTATGCAATGTGAAAATAATATTCCTTCTTTTGTATGCTTCACAATATTTTACTTTAAAATACATTTTTAGCTCGACTATTCGATAAGAATAAGTAGAGCTATTGTAATCACCCGAGCGTCGGCGTCCGCGTCGGCGTAACCACTTATGTTAAAGTTTTTGTAATAGTTCAAATATTTTCAGATTCCATTGACATATGGCTTTGAAACTTTGCACACTTGTTCACCATCATGACCTCAACCTGCAGACAGGAGGAGGTAACTCTATCAAGCATTTTGACAGAATTATGCCCATTTTTCGACTTAGAATTTACGTTAAAGTTTTTGTAATACCTCAAATATTTTCAAAGTCAATTGACATATGGCTTTGAAACTTTGCACACTTGTTCACCATCATTACCCAACCTGTAAACAGGAAGATGTAACTGTATCAAGCATTTTGTTTACTATCAAGCACTTAGAATAGTCGAGCGTTGCTGTCCTACCGACAGCTCTTGTCCTTATTGTTATGAAAGTAAGTATGGATCTTGAGTCATGCTACTTACAACATGTCTAATGATATAAATTCAAGGAAATTTTATTTTCCCTTTAATTTTATATAAATTAAGCAGGACGGGATTTCAACAACTTCAAGCGTCTTACACCGACATCTACTAAACTTGACAATTGTCTCTCAATTATATACTCTTGTTTGGAGTGTCCGCTATATAAAACAATTGATATCTTCCTTGTTCTGTTTACATTAAAGTGTTTACTCCAATTTATATATACATATCAGCCACAACATGTTACAGAGAAAGACAAATACGTGGAAAACATCTTGACACTGGAAATAAAAAAATAACAATCAAAAGAATAGTCATGTAATTATTGTTTAATTATCTCTGTGTAAGGACAATATGTCAAGAGTCCTTTAAGAGCCGCGTCATGACAAAACCAACATAATGGGTTGTTTGCGACCAGCATGGATCCAGACCAGCCTGCGCATCTGATCAGGACCCATGCTGTTCGCTTACAAATCCTATTATAAGTAAAGAAACTGATAGCGAACAGCATGGATCATGATCAGACTGCGCGGTAGCGCAGGCTGGTCTGGATCCATGCTGGTCGCAAACACATTACGTTGGTTTTGTCATGACATGGCTCATTAGATTTTTCAACTCATATCTTCCTTGAAATTTTCTTTCTCGGTACTTAAGATCACGATTCAGGAAATGATTCAGGGGTTCAAGGTTACCAGAACAAGTTTATCAGTGCAGTTTATACTTAACCTTTATGCTGTAAAAAGGAGTCATTTCTACCCATATATTAAAACTGCGGAAAACCGTCATCATTGTTGTGAACAGTTTTATAATTTTAGTGCAGTAACACTTTTTTTTGCTTACATATACAACTGATGTGCTCACTGTTTAAAAACTGCACAGTTTTGATTGGAAAAGTGCGTATCGTATAATTAAAAAAAAATGGTGTCAACTGTCATGTAATGTTTCTACGATTTTGTCATATGACCACTATGTTGGAAATGTCATGTTACGGCTATTATGTTATTTCCTTTCAAAGGTCAAGAACACTGTGACCCAAACATTAATATTGACTATAAAATAAAAATTTTGTTCAAAGCCTTTTAACTTAATATCAAATATTTATGCACCTGGATGAGCTGAATACCTGCCAGAATCACTCAGAAATCATGAAGTCAAAGGTCAAGGTTATTGTGATCTAAAGTAGCAAATATTAATGTTGACAATAAAATAAAAATGCTTTTGTCCAAAGCCTTGTAACTTCACACATGTATGCACCTTGGTAATCAGCTAACTACCTGCCAGATTCACTAAGAAGTTATAAGGTCAAAGGTTAAGGTCAGCATGATCCAAAAAAGCACACTATTTACCTTCTTAAAGTCTGAAAATAAAAGTGATTCCATCCAATACTTCAAAATATCACATTCATATGAACTTTATTTGTGTATAAATTTGTAATATAAAATCATATTTCTAGATTGAATAAGAAATATAATAGCAGCTTACTATACTGTGAATTTTAGGAATATAAATTTATGAATTTTTTACTTTACTAAATTTTGAATAATTCTTTCAGCATTATGTTTCAATACATCAAAAGAAAACGATTATTTTAGATTTTGTAATAATGAACATTACACATTCATTTTTTCCTCATCATATGCCATATAATTGTAATATGCGTAAATAACTTAATATGTATACATGTATTAACATGGACAGGTTGTTTATTTTCAGTTTATTTAGGAACAGGACCGGAGATTATCCGTTGATAGTTATATATGCCCTGGTGGAAAATGACGTCTGCAATGGGTAACCTTTACCTCTTCCTGTTTATACATGTAGTAGATTTAGAGATAATTACATGCATGCCCAATCCACTTTAAACATCTTTTGATGATTCAATATAGGTACATTAGTACAGTAAAGTTTGTTTTACAACAGACCCCTTATTACTAGCAAAATGATATTACGTACCGCCCCCTTTTTTCCGGTCCGGAATTTTTTTCCTATATAATTCAGTTGCTGAAAGACCTGAAATTACGACCGACCCGCTTCTACGTAATATGACCACTTTTTAAGTTGTATGATTTTAATTAAGTTACAAACAAGCCATATTTAGCTTTATACTCATATCATTAAAATATATTTATTCTATTCTTATTTTGTTTCATAACATCAATTCTTTTTTCCAATTTTGTTTTACGAAAGATATAAGAACAATCATAATAAGAAACCCATTTATGATTCTTTATCAGTTCCATTTATGACATTTGCTAGAAGTAAATAAGTATTGTTTTTGCACCGGTTTCAGACATCCGGATACTATTGAACACATGACTACTCCTGATGAAATGGAGAAATATGCCACGATGACACTACATTATCTGGTTGGTTGTTTTGTTTGTGTTTTTATTACACCCCCAAAACAAAAAAAGTGGTGGGGGGTATATAGGTGTCACCCGGTGGTCGGTTGGTCGGTCGATCGGTCGGTCCGGACGTCAGTTGCATTTTCCTTGTCCGGAGCATAACTTGAAGACTAATGGTTAGAATTCAATACAATTTCATACAGTGATCAAGCACATTGAGAGCGAGTGCAGTGCACAAGAACCATAACTCTATCTTCACTAATTACAGAGTTATTGCCCTTTGTTACTTTTCCTTGTCCGGAGCATAACTTGAAAACTACTGGTTGGAATTCAAAACAACTTCATACAATGGTCAAGCACAATAAGGGGCAGTGCAGTGCACAAGAATCATAACTCTATCTAAAGTAATTTCAGAGTTATTGCCCTTTGTTACTTTTCCATTGCTTTCTTTTGTCCGGACCATAACTTAAAAACTAATGGTTGGAATTCAATATAAATTCATACAATGGTCAAACACATTGAGAGGAAGTGCAATGCACAAGAACCATCAAGTCCATCATGACTCAATATAGAGTTATTGCCCTTTGTTATTTTTCGTTGTCCGGGGCATAACTTGAAAACTACTGGTTGGAATTCAAAACAACTTCATAGAATGGTCAAGCACAGTAAGAGGAAGTGCATAACACAAAAACCATAACTCTATCTAAAGTAATTACAGAGTTATTTCCCTTTGTTACTTTCCCATTGCTTATATATAATATTTTTGTCCGGAGCATAACTGGAAGACTATAATGGTTGGAATTCAATACAACTTAAGAGAGTCTCAGTCACAGAAAATAGCACCGAAGATCTACTTACCTTCCCAGAGTCATGGCGAACATCACCACTTGCAGGAAGTACCAGGGTGACACACGACCTAGTCAATGAAAAGCAGCAGTCAACTTCTAGTGAGAGGAAACAGAAGATTGCTTGGCCAAAGATGAACGACAAAGGCTGGGCACTGTTTGACGAAGACTTATACTTAGTCCTACTGTCAACACTCATCGGAGCAGTGGGAAGGAAATTGGAGGCACTTACTTCACTAATATACACACTTGGGAAGGAAAGATTTGGCTTAGAAAATAAACCCAATCTCCCGCAACCACCTCCAGTCCCTAACAGACGACTGTGTGAAATAAAGAAGATCCGACTAGAACTGCGGTCTCTCAGGAAGCAGTACAAGCAATCAAGTACGGTTGAGAAGGAAGGGATTAAGCAACTCAGAGAGCAGATACGATCAAGACTCAAGTCGCTGACCAATGCTGAAAGACTTAGACGAAAAAGGAGGGAAAAGACAAAGAAAAGAACAGCTTTCATATCAAACCCATACAAATTTACGAAAGATCTATTGGGCGAGGAGAAATGTGGTAAGCTGGAGAGAAGTCGAAATGAGGTGGAAGAGTACCTTAAGGAAACCCATTCTGACCCACACCGAAGCGAATCATTGGGAGAATGCGGAAGAATCAAACCAGTAGACGAGCCTGCCATTCCGCTAAACATGAAGGAGCCCACATGAAAAGAAATAAACGATGTGGTAAAGAAAGCACGCTCTTGTTCTGCCCCAGGCCCTAGTGGCATCCCATACAAGGTGTATAAGAAATGCCCAAAGCTTTTAAGAACACTATGGTCACTTTTACGGGTGGTATGGAGGAAAGGAAGCATTCCAAATTGCTGGCAGACAGCAGAGGGCTGTCTTGTCCCAAAGGAGAAGAACTCGAAGAATGTAACACAGTTCCGAACCATATCATTGTTGAGTGTGGAAGGAAAGATTTTCTTCTCCATCCTAGCCAAGAGAATGACAACATATATGATAGAAAATAAGTATATCGACACGTCTGTACAGAAAGGTGGAATCCCAGGACTCTCTGGCTGCGCGGAGCACACTAGTGCGCTCACACAACTGCTACACGAGGCAAGAATCAACCAAAAAGACCTTACAGTAGTATGGCTTGACCTTGCAAATACTTATGGCTCCATACCCCACCAACTTATTCTTGAGGCACTACAGCACTACCATGTTCCAGAACAAGCAAGAAATTTGGTCACAAGCTACTTCAGTAACATCCATTTGAGGTTCTCATGCAGTAGATTTACCACAGATTGGGTTCCACTGGAGAAAGGCATTGTCACAGGATGCACCATCTCTGTCATATTGTTTGTTATGGGTATGAACATGATCATCCGAGCAGCAGAGAGGGAATCAAGAGGTCCACAGACGAATGCCGGCATTCGTCTCCCATCCAATAGGGGATTCATGGATGACATGACTATCACCACAGAAACCCACATCCACGCGAGATGGATTCTGCACGCACTTGATGAAACAGTGTCATGGGCAAGGATGTTATTTAAGCCAAGAAAGTCAAGGTGTTTGGTAGTGAGGAAGGGGAAGGTAACAGACAGATTCAAACTAACTATACAGAAAGAAGAGATTCCTTCATTAGTCAACAACCCAGTAAAGTGTTTGGGAAAGTGGTTTGATTCTACACTCAAGGACACCAAAAGCCAAGGACGACTAAAACAGCAAGTTGAAGAAGGGCTAAAGAGAATAGACAAGTCAGAACTCCCTGGAAAGTACAAAGCATGGATCTTCCAGCACGGTCTTTTAGCTAGACTTATCTGGCCATTGATGGTCAATGAAATCCCCATCAGTTTAGTCGAGAAGCTGATCGTCTGATGAGAAGATCAGTGGAGCAGGAATTGAAGTAAGAACTGGGAGGAAATGGTCAGTTAAGCAGGCAGTAGACCAAGCTGAAAGTAGTTTAAAGCTCCAGGATATTGTAGGAACGACAAACAAGGGCAGAGAAGGACTAGGTATCAGGTTCAAACAGAGATGGAGAGATTCTGATAAAGTGGAGAGAAGATCAATGGTGCAGACAGAACTAAGGAGAGCAGAAGATGAAACACGGTCATCAAGATCAGTCCAACTTGGTTCTCAGGGAAGCTGGATGAAGTGGAACTTGCCAGAGAGGCAGTTAACCTGGCAGGAGCTGTGGAGTTATGAGCCACTTCAATTGAGTTTTCTCCTTAGATCTGTTTACGACCTACTACCCTCCCCAACAAATCTTAAACTGTGGAAGTTGTCAGAAGATCCCAGCTGTCTACTTTGCGGGAATGTATGATCATTACGCCATATCATGTCATCATGTAATACTGCACTGTCCCAGGGACGATACAGATGGCGCCACGACCAAGTTCTTCGTGAAATGGCGGACGTCCTGGAGAAAGAGAGAAAGAAAGATAGACCGTTGAAAAAGACTGGACCATACTTTATCAACTTTGTTAAAGAGGGGGTTGAAGAAGTCTGCAAAATCAACTATACTGGCATTTTACATGATTCAAAGAACTGGGAAATGCTGGTAGACCTTGGGAAGAAGTTAAAGTTCCCAGAGGAAGTGACTCACACATCCCTCCGGTCAGATAAAGTAATGTGGTCAAGGTCTCCGAAGTTGATGGTGATGGTAGAACTCACTGTTCCTTGGGAAGAGAGAGTAGAAGAGTCCCATGAGATCAAGAAGGGGAAATACCAAGACTTGGCAGACACATGTAAAGAAAGAGGATGGAAGACATGGGTCTTCCCAGTAGAAGTTGGTTGCAGAGGCTTTCCATCACAGTCAGTTTGGAAAATGCTGGGAGCAGTGGGCGTTAAAGGAGGAGCCCGGAATACAGCAGCACATGCTCTTGGCAAAGCTGCAGAGAGAGCGTCCAGTTGGCTCTGGCTAAGACGCAATGAACCAACCTGGCAGCCATCATAGACGAGGTAGTACCTGATCAACACTACCTGCCCCACAATCAAGAGGATGTTCCGAGATAAGGGGCGAAACATCCAGTGACAGATGGGTACTCGGCTGATGACGTCTACGTTAAGCAGTATATCTGTATTTTCACATTAATACAATGATCAAGCACATTGAGAGAAAGTGCAGTGCACAAGAATCATAACTCCATCTTGACTAATTACAGAGTTATTGCCCTTTGTTACTTTTCCTTGTCTGGAGCCATAACTTGAAAAATAATGTTTTGAATTCAATGAATTTCATGCAATGGTCAAGGGCAGTGAGATGAAGTGCAGTGCAGTAGAAGCATAACTCTACTATTGGATCATTACAGTTATTGCCCTGTTACTTTTTTGTCCAGTGCATAACTTGAAAACTAGTAGTTGGAATTCAATACAACTTCATACAATGGTCAAGCAAAATGAGAGGAAGTGCCGTGTATAATAACCATAACTCCATCTTCAGTATTTGTAGGGTTATTGCCCTTTATTCCTTTTCCTTGTACGGTGCATAACTTAAAACTAATGTTTAGAATTCAATGCAATGGTCAAGCGCAATGAGAGGAAGTGCAGTGCTCATGAAGCGTAATTCTTTCTGGATTTAATAAACTTCAATAAAACCATTGATGGTAAACCATATTGTAAGGTAATGCAACATACAAAAAGCACAACTATCTTTAATTGCCCACAAACATAACTTTTAAATTTCAATTCTTTTACAAGGTATTCTGTTACTTGTAACTTCCTCATTTCCGAAGCAGTCTTGCGGGGGTATTAATCACATTTAGTGATAGTTCTAGTTCAATTTAAGCTCACCTGAGCAAAATTTGTACACTGAGTAAAGCTCTTGTGATTGCCTTTTGTATGTTGATTCTAGCATCATGTGTGGTCTATCCATGGCAATGTTAGCCACATTTTCTTTATACAACATGTTTGTTGTACCATTATTGATAGGTTTCTTACTATCTTTAGCTCACCTGTCACAAAGTGACAAGGTGAGCGTTTGTTATCACAACTCTTCCAGCATTCATCTGTCGTCCGTCCATAAACTTTTACTCAAAATAACATCATTCTCCTCATAAACTGCTGAGCCAGTTTCATCTAAACTTCATTGGAATGTCCCTTTGATCGTCACCTTTAAAATTTGTTCAAAGAATTTAATTCCATACAGAACTCATGCAGAAAAAAATAAAAAATCTTTTAAAAACACCAAAGAGCTAGAGCTAAGATATTTGGCATGAAACATTTTCTAGTAAGTGTATCCTCAGTTTGTTCAAATAAAAGCCCTGGGGGTCAAAATTGGCCCAGCCCCAGGGGGTCATTGATTTTCCTTAAATGTATACAGGAAAAACTTAAAACATCTTTTTTTAAAACCCAAAGAGCTGAGGCTTAGATATT
>NW_026859496.1:0-28141 GCF_026571515.1 Ruditapes philippinarum
TTACACCAGATGTCGCATTGTATTATGCTTGCTGCATTCGGCTTTCGGCTATGCGCCATTCTTACCTTATGACATTCGTCTATTCAAGCTGAGTAAAAATAGACCCAAATCAAACAGTTGCAGGTTTTTAATTTATTGAATTAAGTAATACCAGAGATCAACTCAAATGAATAATAATTGACCGTTAAATAACGAATCAACATAAAATTAAGCAAGTCGCAAACAGGCAGAAAGCATAAATGTTGCATCGGTAAGAAAGCAAAACATGTAAAAGTCAGAATGGCAAGATGTATAATGTCCAGAATGCATAATGTACAAGTTAGGAAAGCACGAATGTTACAAAGTTAGAAAGCAAGATGTAAGTTAAGAAAGCAAGATGTTATTTTTTGGCATAAAAAAATCACCCTCCCATACATTCTCATGGACACCTTTACTTAATTAGGAGCGCATCCATTTGTTTGGGAAATGGAGGTGTTATTTGAAAATTAACTACTCTTTTTCCCCCGCAAACCCTTTTTAATATACATCGGCGCATAGAAATTTAAAAGTACCAAAAAAAAATAATTAAATAATTTTCTTACAAAATTTTAAACCCTGCTTGTCTCCATTAAGAAAAAAAAGAAACATTACATTTTTAATAAAAAATGACTTTTAATAGCGACCATCCCAAATATAATAAAATATCAAAAAAACTTTTTTTATAGTTTTATAGTAAAAAATATTTCAGATCTAGAAAAGGTGGTAAAAATTTTAATTTTTTTATAAAAAAAATTGAAAAAAAAGATTGTTTTAACTAAAAATATGGGGGTGGTGGGCTTTTACGTTTCCGTAGAAAACTTTTGGGTTTATTGAAAAAAAGGTCTTTGATTTTCTTTTTTAAAATTTGCATTATCAGTTGTTCCCCAAAATGTATGCAATTTTTGATGTCCCGGATACTATTAACTAACATATTATACTTTAGAAAAAAGTAATTTAAGTCATCGAATTTTATGTTGATCGATTTAAAATCATTTTTAAATTTTTCATATCTGTAAACAGCATAAATTTTGGAATATGGTATTCATTAAATAGATGGGAAAAAATGGAACACTTTTATTAACTTGGACCAAATTTCAATTATAAAATGTTGTAACTTGTACTATTTGACAATGTTGTGTATTTACTGTTTAAAAAGTAAGGTGTGAAGTAATTAAGAAGGAGGTACAGTTGGGCAGACAATGTATGTTAAAAGATAAAATATCATAATGAACCTTGTTTATGTTTCGTAATTTAAAACATTAAAATAATGACTAAAATTTAAAAATATTATTAAGTAAAGAGTCCCCATAAACATTGTTAGCGATTTGTTAATATCAAAAAGAAAGACACAAACTTTTCCAAATTTCCAATTTTACTGCCTGATATATTTACAATTTTTTTTATGGAACATTTTTAGAGCAGTCGAATTATAATATCTGTTATTTTCAAATTTTTAAATAGAAAAATCATTAAACTTTCCGGTTAAGTTGGATATTTTTTCTTCATAAAAACGATAAACTCCTTCAAAATTTATATATATCCCTTTTAACTCTATTACAGAGTTTTTTATTTTTCCATCATAGTCCGAATCATAGCTTTTTAAAAATACGGTTTGTTAGAAAATTTTGGTTATTGCACGACAATCCACGTGAGATATTATTAACATGCTAATATGGCGGTATCAACTTTTTTCTTAAATCATTAAATATAATTGCATTCTAATATGAAATTTGGTATTTAGTTCTTCTAAAGACATTACATAAAAAAAAAATTCTTCATTTAAAAGGTGTACTAAACTTATTTGGGGTTTAGTCCACTCAATCTACCTAATTCTAATTGCAATCTATGAGATGATACTCTTAACCTAGTGAAGATCTTTACAAAACCGTTTCACATTGATAATAATTTAGTATGGTTGAAACTTAAAAACAGAAATATGTTTAAAATATGGGCCTCTTTTCTAGAGTTATCTTATCTATTATCCTACTAATTTTATATACAATCATTTTAAACTTCAACAGTGATTTCGGGTAATGCTAAACATATTAACGGGTGGTTTAGAACCCAAAGGGAAAAGTAACTCAATATTACATTTTTTGTTAAAATAACATCATTAAAATAAAATTTTTCAATAGATTTTTTTTAACTGAAAGCTATTTCACTATTTTTCATCAAATAAATTGAAGAAAATAATTTAGCAATAATTTTTATCTAGTTTTGGTTTTTTACGGAGTTGTTTCGGGTAATGAAAAGTTGATTTTCGGTAACTTTACCGAAATTCAAGTTGAAATTTCGGTATCGTAACGTACCCGACTATCACAAGAAATAATTTTTGGCTAGGGAATGGTTTCTCGCCCTTTCTTGTTTACCTAAAATTTATTTTTTTGAAGTCATAAGCTTTATTTTAAAGTGAAACTAATTAACGTATTACTAAGAACAGTTATTTTATTAACTCTGGGGCGAATTTTAGGGACGGTGTCCCCCGTTTCATATTCAATTCGTGACGGGGAAAATGGCAATTCATTTCACGGCAAACGGGCAGGTGTCGTAAAGGATACAATTTATTATCAAATGAACATTTTTCTACATTCGTTATTAATTTTCACCTCATTTGAAGACTCGGGAATTTTTAGAACAGAAGATTGTAACTACGTATGGATTTTTAATTTTCACCAGACATATTTTTTGTAGAAAGGAACTTTTTTTGGGGGCTTTTGAAAGTTTGAGACATCATCATCGGGAAAACAGTTGTGCCGCGCCTTTTGGACACTGTTGGACCTATGACCATTTACAAATCAGAATTTATCCACAAAACCGTTTGCTCGTCATATTACAGATTTTCGTAGATAACCATATATTTAACTAGTCCTGGGAAAGTTTACATTGTTCAACAGTTTCAAAGTTTTTGTAACCAGATGCCAAAACAAAACATTTAAAGATTTCACACTTATGGCCGAATAAATGGTTCATGGTTGAAAAGTCTTTTAAACAACCATTTACCTGTTTACACCCAGATGGATGCCACCTGTTTTACTCTGATCAGCTACGTACTCCCCCAAAGAAAATTAAAAACAGCAGCCTTTGGGCGCCGCCCAAACCCCAAGCAATTTTTTATTTTTCAACAATTTCAAAGATAAGTATTTGTTTAAAATATGTTTTTTTTAAGTTATTTTTTGTACTTAAAGTCAGTATTTTTCCCGGGATTGTCTGCCTGCCCTGGGTTTTACAAAAATATGAACAGATGAAGGTCTAAGTTTTTTTGCTTTTGTCCCTTTAAAAAATTTTAAAAAATAAGCTTTTTATTTTTGACTTTTGGGAAAAAGATCTACTTAAAGAATTTATTTAGTGGTAAATTTCTTTATATTTAAAAATATTTTTGGTTATTTATTGCCGGGTTTTTTGTTTGGGCATAATTATTCTCCTAAAATTTAAAGTACAAGAAAAGCAGTATTAATCAGACAAATTTTTTTCCCGGACACATAATTGAAATTTTTATATTAGTCATGTTAGTTTATCACTTAAATTTCCAATTCATTTACAGTTCACCAACAAAAATTCTAATTAGATAGATAATAGTACATGTTGATTTTCTGCTAGTCTTACTATACATTTTGTACACAACATCATATTAGCGTATTATTTAGCAAACATGTTTTAAGTAACAGTCCCAGATTTGGAGCAATTTAGCCTTTTATTTCCCTTTTTAATTTTAACCATTTTTTGTTGTTGACTCCAACTTAAATACAGTAAGTGTGAAAATTTAGTTTTAACAAATTTCAATACATTTCATGTTTCACTGTTTTGTTTTTTTTTCAGGCATTGAATTTAAGATTCAAAAATTACTGTTCTGATTCTTTAATTTTTGAATTTTAAATTTACATACACTTAATCCCAAATTTTTTCTTTTAAATTTACACTGGGACCTGGGAACTAATTTTCACTGGCCTAGGACCCCGTGTTTTAAAATTTTATGACTTTGGGTTTTTCAAAAAGGGTTTTAAACCCCGATACAAAAACCCAAAGGTTTTGTTTTCAGTCCGTGTTAAATTGCATTTATACATATTCTAGATAATTGGGGCCCTTTAAAATATAGTTTTTTTGTCTGCGGGGCTTAGTTAAAATTTTAGTACACCCTTTTTAAAAAAAAATTTTAGTTTTCGATCCATTTTGAGTTTTTGATTTTGTTTATAATTTAAATTACGCATCGTATGAAAAAATGACTTGGTTTATAACCCCATGTCTGTTTTGAAAAAGTTTACATTTTCACACATTTTTTTTAAATAAAATGTAAAATGTAAGGTGATTTTGTTTACAATTCGAAACACACCCCATGTACATGGTTTCCGGTTAAAACCCTTGTCTTAAAAATTTAGTTTACCGATGTTGTCGTGTTCATATCTAAATAGATGAGTCTGACCTTTAGAAATTTAGTAGTATGTAACCGTAAAAACAACAAACAACAAACCATGCCGTCAATAAAAGTTATAAAGGGAAAGCGACTTATTTATTGTTGGTTCCAAACAAACACACGTGCTGTTACTTGGTTTTCATGCTATATGATGTATGAAACATTAAAATCTGGCGACGAGGATTAATAAACTGTCTTCCAAAATGGCTACTGCGTTTACCAAATTTCCGAGCAATTTCAGGCCGGGCTGTGGCACCGGATGCCTGCCGGCCAAATTTCGAAAAATGGCTTCCAAAAAAATTGGAAAATCTAATGTGCGCTATGGAACATCAGTGATGATGAAAAGCGCAAAAAGGCACTGCTCTTTGCATTATTGTGGTGGAGGAAACGTCATGATTACATATATGACAGGTTTGCACTGACGCAAACAAAAGGGGATTGGTGCAACAAGGGTCGTAAGTTGTAGATCCAGAAGTCACCGAGTCTGACTCGTGAATTATATGAAACGCTGAAAAAAAAACCATTAACTGATTATTACACTCCAAAGAAGAATGTTTACATTTGAAGTGTACAAGTTTCGACAAATCAGGCAGCGAATCTGGTGAGAAACCATTGACAAATTTTTAACACTCGGTTACGAACACCAAGCAAGTTTGTGTGACTTTTCATAACAAGGATAACAGAAAATCCTAAACCAGATCGTTTCAAGGGATGCACATCATCCAGACTCAGAAGGCGGCGAAGCCTTAAACCGGGACAACTATGACTTGAAACAAAATAATTGACGAGGCCCGTGGCGTTGGAAACTCAGGAAGTTCGTGGCTTCAAGAATGGAGGGTAAACCGGCAGTTAACGCACGTTTAACGCAATGTCCATGGGACAAAGTCCGTGGGGTTAGGGGGTCACTCTGTGATCTAGCGTTGGCCCTTTTTACTTCTCGTAAGGGGTTCTCGCTACGCGTCTTCGGGGAAACTTAGCAGTGAGAAATTTTCCTAAATGTAGGGAAATGTGGCAATTCGCTTTACCAATCAAAAATTTTGTCCTGCAAAGAAAAGGGGACTTGTAATACTGTAACAAACCCCGAATAATTTTTGTATGGGGAAATGTCGTTCTACGAATTTCCCAAAGAAGGTCAACATGTGAATTTACAGACAAAATGACAACCCAGTTTTAGTGGTGAATAAATGGTAAACAACGATGAAAGTCAGAATAATGGAAATTTATTATGATGATGACAAATTTTCAATTTTCAATTGTTAATTTATGTCAAATGAATTAGCTCACCATGTGTTAATGCTAAGGTTTTAATATTGATGTGAACTTTTCTTGTAGATACTGGTTCTACTTGCAACATTATTAATCTTGATGTGTACAAAAAATTTTTCAAGAAACCAGTGTTATGTCACCCCCGTTCCAAACATTTTTCCGTATGTTCAAAGGTATCACTACCCTGCTTGGGATCTACTTTACTGGCACAATTAAATTCAAAAAGATAAAACTGTAAAAAAACTGAAATTTATATGTAGTAGACTTTTATTGAAACGAGGCACTCTAAATGTCTGCTAAGCTCTTCTACTGCTCAAGTCTTGGTATTATCACTTTACTTTGCTTCTTCTGTCTCTATGACCCAGCAATAATTTTGTTAGTAAAGATTGCAGGTCAGTTTTCCAGAGCTGTTTGATGGTGCTATGGGGAGGATCAAAGGCGTAGAAGTCAAGTTACACATTGATGAGACGGTGCAGCCAGTTTCTCAAACCTCACCGGTAGAATACCTTTCCACATACGTTAAAGATGTGGAGAAAGAGCTCAAGAGTCTGGAGGACCTTGATGTGATTGAGCCAGTTTCTGGTCTTACACCGTGGGTCAGTCAGGTAGTTGTTGTCCCTAAAAAGTCTTCTGGAGTTAGGGTTTGCATTGATATGCGCCAGGCTAATCGGTGCTATTCTTAGAGAAAAGCATTCCCATGCCTACCATTGAAGACTTAATGACTGAGCTCAATTCCTCTACAGTTTTTAGCAAAACTTGACCTTTCTAAATGGCTATCATCAGCTTGTCCTTTCAGAGCCCTCTCGTTACATCACAACATTTAGTACCCATGTTGGTCTACGTCGTTATAAACGTCTGTTATTTGGGGGTAAAAACGCTGCCTCAGAGATTTTTTCAGAAAGTTTATTTCTGATTTGTTTCAGGTATCAGGTGCAAGAAACTTTGTCAGATGATATTATCATACATGGTAAAGACGAAAACAGACCATGACCGTGCGCCTCATGCAGACATTTAGAGAAACTTCCCCCCCCCCCCACCCCCCCCGCAGTTCAGGGGCCAAATTGAACAAAGACAAATGTGTCTTTTCTGTTAATAAAATCACTTCTTTGGCCATGTTTTCCCAGTATTTAAGTCTTGGTCTGTTTCTGCAGACCCTCAGAAAATCAAGGAACATAATAGGCCGCTCACCACCATCTAATGTTGCTTGAGATTAGTCATTTTCTTGGTATGACTCAGTATATTTTCTCTAGATTTATACCCCGCTATGCAAACACTGACCCGAACCTTCAGGCGCCTTTAACACCGTCAAGATGTGCTGTGGTGCTGGTCAGAAAGGGAAAGACGAAGCATTCCCAACAAAGGCTGAAAGCTTGTCTTGGGCAATCAGTACCGAAGTCATGGTGTATTTTAATCCTGATAAACCCACTGAAGTTCTAGTTGATGCTTCCCCCGTTGGTGTATCTGCAATTCTTACCCAAGATGGGAAAAGTTGTTATTATGCTAGTCGGGCATTGACCGACGTGGAGCAGAGATACTCCCAGACTGATCGGGAAACTGCTGGCTGTTGTTTACGGAGTTGAACACTTCCATTTAAATACCTGTTTGCTTCTGAGTTCAAGGTGGTTTCGGACCACAAGCCGCCCTTCTTGGTATAATTCGGACAGTAAAAAACCTGCTTCTGCCAGAATGGAACGTTGGCGACTTCGATTGATGCCATATCAGTTCAAACTCGAATATCGACCAGGCAGAGATGAGTTGAATCCAGCCGACTATATGAGTCGACATCCACATGATAAACTTAAGCGCGATAACGCTGCTGAAGCTTATGTTGCATACATCAGTCATAACGCTGTGCCTAAGTCACTGACTTTTGACGAAGTCCGTGCTGCTTCACGCAAATGTCCTACTTTTGCAGAATGTGATGTCTGCCATTCAGACTGGCGATTGGTGGAATGATCCTACTCTAATTCCGTATGTTCGCTTCCGAGACGAGCTCTCAATCTATGATTGGTGTTAATTTTAGAGATATCGTTTTGGTCATTCCAGCCCAATTACAAGACAGGGTTGTTGATATTGCTCATCAGGCCACCAAGGCATAGTCAAGACGAAGCAGCTCCTCCGGGAAAAAGTCTGGTTTCCTTTCTATTGACAAAATGGTTGAGGATGCTGTGAAAAGCTGTAATCCATGTCAAGCATCATATCCTGGACATAACAAGAGAAAACCTATATGTCCCACTGTTCTGCCTTCTAGCCCTTGGTCTGAATTGGCTGTTGATTTTTCTGGTCCATATCCATCTGGTCAGTACATCCTAGTTAGTTGTTGAATGAACATAGCCAGATATCCGAAGTTTGAGATTGTACATTCCACATCGGCAAAGGTTGTAAATTCCCAGACTTCAAAGGCATATTTGCACGTCAAGGGTTCCCAAAAGTCTTGAAATCTGATAATGGTCCGCCTTTTCAAAGTCAGGAGTTCGCAGACTTTGCCAATGCCTGTGGTTTCAAACATCGCCGTATCACTCCGCTATGGCCGGAAGCGAACGGTAATGTGGAACGGTTTATGGGCACTTTGAACAAGTTTGTTAGAGCTTGCGTGTCAGGAAAATAGAAATTGGAAGTCTGAACTAAATCAATTTTTTATGCAATATAGGGCAACACCCACTCATCAACCAAAATTTCTCCGTTTGAAGCTCTAACCGGTAGAAAAATGAGTTTTGGTCTCCCAGATATTCCCAAGTCTGATCAAGCCCCAGTCTCTGATAGCCATAGTAAACAATGATGCTATGAGTAAAACTAAGATGAAGGCCTATGCTGACCAAAGACGACACACGTCTGAGTCTAGTCTCAAACCTGGAAATCATGTCCTGGCAAAACAGCCAAAGCTGAATAAACTTACCCCACCGTTTGATCCAGATCCTTACACTGTAATTGAGAAAAAGGGTAGTATGGTAACTGCAGAGCGGGATGGCCGTTGTTTAACCCGAAACTCTTCATTTTTAGGCCAATCAAAAATGCTGTGATGCTGGAGGATGAAGAGGAATATGAAGCCCCTCAAGCCTCTAGTCCAGAATCTAGTATCCCTGCTGCCCTCCTGAATTAGTATCTAGTCCTGAATCTAGTCTCCCTTTCTGCTCATGATATAACTCTTGTACCTGTCACTCCAAGGAGAAATCCTCCTCGCTCCACTCGTTCTGTCTTCTTGCCTCAGAAGATGAAAGACTATGTGATGAGTAAACCTAAAATGAGCCTTTAAGTAGTTTCAAGATTTTTAAAATTGTTGTTTTTCTCTTAATGTTATTCATTTAGTAACATTTGCATAAATTTAATCAAAGTTCATTTTTGATAATAGTTCGTTCTTTTCATGATTGTTCAAGTAAAGTTCTCTTAATTGTTTATTGAATACAAAGCTGTGGTTATATTCCCAATTTAGTATCCTGATTGATATAACTTTCAAGTATAAACCTTTAATGTTTTTCTTATTTTAAGGTCAAACAATGAATATTCTATTAGGTATATTACTGAATTACTGAATATTTTTAGATAGTTGATTCTGTTTGTTTGTAACATTTAAAATATTATGCACAGTTTAACAACATTTCATTGTATTATTGGTTCAACAGCAAGTAAGTTTATGACCATTTAAGACAGTAGTGTTTGAAGTATTTCACGTAAGAAAATGATATGTGTAATTTCAGTGACATTTTGTAACCATTTTATATGTTTGATAACTAACCAATGGATATAAATATGTGCTTAACACCATAGACAATAATTGAATAACTGTGTTGAATACTAGAGACATTATCATTGTTGATGTTCCTCATGTGCTATAACTTTAATTCAAGGTAGGGAGGAATGTCGTGTTCATATCTAAATAGATGAGTCTGACCTTTAGAAATTTAGTAGTATGTAACCGACAACAACAACAACAAACACGCCGTCAATAAAGTTATAAAGTGAAAGCGACTTATTTTTATTGTGAATCCAAACAAACACACGTGCTGTGTACTTGGTTTTCATGCTATATGATGTATGAACATTAAACGATGATACACATGGTTTAGTTTACACGCATATTTTCTACACATGGTTTAGTTTACACTTCTGGTGAGTGTGATTGAGTTTAGAGTTCTCGCATATCCAATTATACATTGCTTAAGTTTATAGACAATGTCTGCGTGATTTAGTTTACAGTTCACGCCTAATTTCTACACATGGTTAGTTTACAGTCCATGTGAGTGTGATTTAGTTTACAGTTCACACTTATCATATTATACATGGCTTAGTTTAAAGTCCATGTCTGCGTGATTTAGTTTACAGTTCACGCCTATTTACACATGGTTTAATTTACAGTCCATGTGAGTGTGCTTTAGTTTACAGTTCACACATATCCTATTGTACATGGTTTAGTTTAAAGCCCATGTCTGCGTGATTTAATTTACAGTTCACACTAATTTATTCACACATGGTTTAGTTTACAGTCAGTGCGAGTGTGATTTAGTTTATAGTTCACTCATAATTATCCTATCAGAATTAATTTAATAATCAATTACATTTCATACATTTAGTCTACCTTAATGACAAAATAATTCATATTTTTCAGATGAAACGGCCACAAATTCTCCTTACACCTGTTATTCAGGTCCACAACAAGGAAAAGCCAAATACCAAGAATGTCCAGTAAATCCTGCAAAAACCAAGACTAGTCGAGGGAGCAATCATTATCGTTGAATTAATAGTGCAAGCGGACCTGGGACCTAAGACAATGCTTTCATCAGTACATTAGCAGCCTTTCATTACATGTTTCATAGTTTTCAAGGTTGAGTCAGATAATGAATAAACTGATGTTGGCATACATGTTTTACACAGCTTCAAGGAAATTCATATTTATTGCCCAAGACAGTTGAAATAACATAAGAAGTAATGGTATTCAGATTGCTGAGCTAATAATTACACCTTTTATAAACCAGAAATAGATTCTGTACTTGTCTTATCATCTTGGTTTAGTTACACGCCTTGCTATTCTTTCAACATACCATTATTGTACTATGCATTGCTTAGTTTACACGCTTTGCCATTTGTTTGTCTGTACTTGTCAGCTTGGCTTAGTTTACACGCCTTGCTATTATTTCAGCATATCATTGCTGTATTAGGCATTGCTTAGTTGACACGCTTTGCCATTTGTTTGTCTGTACTGGTCAGCTTGGCTTAGTTTACACGCCTTGCTATTATTTCAGCATACCATTGCTGTATTAGGCATTGCTTAGTTTACACGCTTTGCCATTTGTTTGTCTGTACTTGTCAGCTTGGCTTAGTTTACACGCCTTGCTATTATTTCAGCATATCATTGCTGTATTAGGCATTGCTTAGTTGACACGCTTTGCCATTTGTTTGTCTGTACTGGTCAGCTTGGCTTAGTTTACACGCCTTGCTATTATTTCAGCATACCATTGCTGTATTAGGCATTGCTTAGTTGACACGCTTTGCCATTTGTTTGTCTGTACTGGTCGGCTTGGCTTAGTTTACACGCCTTGCTATTATTTCAGCATACCCTTGCTGTATTAGGCATTGCTTAGTTGACACGCTTTGCCATTTGTTTGTCTGTACTGGTCAGCTTGGCTTAGTTTACACGCCTTGATATTATGTCAGCATACCATTGCTGTATTAGGCATTGCTTAGTTGACGCGATTTGCCTTCATTCATAAATTTTAATAGTGTGCATTGCTTAGTTTAAATGCTTTGCAATTTGTTTCAAGTCTCAAATTATGTACTGTCTTGTCAGCTTGGCTTAGTTTATTTTATCCATTCTGCACGGCTGATGCTTTAATTTGATATGAAATTGGATTTTAATTGTACATAGATACATTGTTACATCATGCCAGAAGTTCTTTTTCAAATTAATCATGTATGGGAACCCTACTAGCCCGCGCAAGAAAAATGTCCAATATCTAGTCAGGAACGACAGCCTTTATAAAAGGCCGCGGGAGATTTCCACATCATGTCTTAAATACATAAGTTTTTAATTAATCTAGGTTACAGTTTTACACTTTAATTTTTCGTAATTTAAGATCTGTCGGTATAAGGCAGCAGATCTTTATATATAGAAAAAGCAGTGAATTTCAGCAAACTGAGTGCCATTACAATCTTTTAAATTACTGACAGTTAAAGGCTGCAGTACGTTATACATACTGTAGGTTACAGTTTTCCACTTTTATTTTGGTAATTTATGATCTGTCGGTATAAGGCAGCAGTTCTTTAGATATTATAAAAAAGACAGTGAATTACTGCAAACTGAGTGTCATTACAATCTTTCAAATAACTGACAGTTCAAGGCTGCAGTTTTCTCCTTGCTGACGGTGCAAGGCTGAAGTTTATTTCTTTCGTGCCATAATAATGTGTATGACGGTATTCCTATTCATGTATATCTTATGGCAGATATGCGCAATTTGGCTTCATAAAGGTTTTATAAATCTGACAGTACAAGGCTGCAGGTTTCTTAATTAATCATACATATAATTTCAGATTGTGTTCATGCTACTGCATGATATTAATATCACTAGTTGAATGGATTTATGTAAATGTTATAAGTACATTTGTACTGAAGGTTTTTATGTATTATTGTCGTTACTTTATAATTTTTTGGAAGAGTCTAGTCTTGTATAGAAACTTTTTCTATTTATCCTTACTTAATACATTAATTTATATTTTTCATGCAACAATCATATAATGAACAAATTAACATTAGACACGTCAGACTCACATGTATTTAGGTCAAATGCATAAATAAGGTTTAATTAGATATTTTACAATTTTGATTTCAATTCTACATTAGGTCTTAACTGATAATTGGAAAAATGTATAGCGAACAAATTGACATTTACATCTATTTTGGTTTAATGCATTTTAAAGGTTTAACGAATAAATGATTCGAAAGAATTGGCATATCCGCTAGGACTTACGCAAATTGAAGATACTAACTGAAATTCAATGTCACATACCTTACATAGGAGATGTGTATGTTTAAATGTCTAAGGTGCCACGCACTGTTGACATACTCCAGTCTATGCATTTAAAATTTTAATTTACAATCTACTAGCCCAAATTCAGTTTTGAATTCATACTACTATATATTTAACTAAATTTTTGTATATTTTTCACTTCATGAACTAGTTTCACAGGCTAGGGGCCTGTGCTAAGTTGATGACTGCAACTTGGAAGCCATGGCCATGCAATTTGGCTGTTCACCATTGAAGGATATCTGGTTGCTGATACAATAATAATCCATTCCTAATTTCTAATTTAAAAAATAATTTTTTCTAGTTTCATTGTCATTGATGACTAGTATATTCTTGTAACAATTTTCCATTACACATAGTTTGAAACTATAAATTTGATTCATACCTCTATTTGTTACAATCAGTTTAGACGTTGAAACAGTCCGGATAATGCATACTGTCAGATGTCTCAATAATACATATATAATGTAATTGTTATAAGTATTTTCACAGCTAATTATTTGGTCTATTAACTCAGTTGCTGGTTTACAATAGCATATCCTGTAATGTGCCTGACAGTTTAAGGCTGCAGTCCACATATATTTAAAGAACAAGTCAGGATCCATTTAAATGTTAGACATTAATTCTACACATATTATAATATTGTCATTAGATATATGATTTGTCGTAACATTTTTGTCCTAACATGACTTGATTAAATTAATGGTAACTTCGGCAAATTTAGCCCCTCTGTTTCAATCCTTATTACAGGTCAAGCTCATCCCTAGTCAAGTCTCCCTGGGTGGCGGAAGGTTCCCTTTGTGGCGGTTTTTACCTCCCAGTTTGGTTATTTCGATACAAATATGTACATGCCATGTTTGTTATTATGTAACATTTGTCATGTTTGTTATTATGTAACATTTGTCATTTATGGCATTTAATAAATGCCCTATTTCATTCAACCTAAGTGTTGTGTTTTATCTCATACCAAACAAGTTCGTCTTGCCAGTTATATTTGCTTGACCTGGACAATACATAAAATAGATTTTATGCCCACATAAAATAATTTATGTCATTGTTCTGTCCCTATACTCATTACTGTACAGAATATTACGGGTCAGGTTTTTAGCCGTTACGGGTCAGGTTTTAGCCAAGTACGTCTTAGCCAATCGATATCAAGACTTAAATCATGTGATGTTAATTAACCAATGATTACATTAGATCTATCACAAAGAAATAATTTTAGCGAGGAATGATTCTCGCCTTTCTGTTTACTAAAATCCACCTCCTCCAACTCCATCCTCCTCTTTCAATTTTTGATGTTGATATAAATACCATTTCATTTATTCTTAATGAATCAGTTGTTTCACTTATTGTTTATCTCAATTATTTGTGCAACTATTCATGAGATACACTATATATATATATAATATTATGTATATTGTTCATGCAAAGATTTATAAAACTAGTCGATGTTATATTATCTCTTTCAAATATTTTTCTATTTGTTGTCATAAATACTTATGATCTAGTCATATGTTATACACTTTTTAATGTATAGAATGTTTAAACTATTTTCCAAGGATGGAGCCCTACATCAAGTGGTACTAGACACAAGATAAAAGGGCACAGGTTTCCAAACTATGGTTTTTCCTGGGCGAGTCGACCACGATTTGGAAAATATTTATTTTTTCTGGTCAATTGTTTTTGATCAGCAATCCATTTTATTATATTTATGTAGATGGTTTTTGGTTCAACTTTGTCATCTTACATAACTTTTGTTAAGATTGTAATCTATTTGAATTACATTACAATGTTATCATAATCTGGCGGTTTTTACCTCCCAGTTTGTTTTTACCTCCCAGTTTGGTTATTTCGATACAAATATGTACATGCCATGTTTGTTATTATGTAACATTTGTCATGTTTGTTATTATGTAACATTTGTCATTTATGGCATTTAATAAATGCCCTAGGCAGTTTTTACCTCCCAGTTTGGTTATTTCGATACAAATAGGTACTTGCCATGTTTGTTATTATGTAACATTTGTCATGTTTGTTATTATGTAACATTTGTCATTTATGGCATTTAATAAATGCCTTATTTCATTCAACCTAAGTGTTGTGTTTTATCTCATACCAAACAAGTTCGTCTTGCCAGTTATATTTGCTTGACCTGGACAATACATAAATTAAAAGAATTATTAGTAATTTGATATTGTGTTTGTGTTTCATTTTCGAATATTTAAATAATACATATGTACAAATTATTTTAATATTAAAATAATTTCATTTATTTTATTTAGAAAACATCGTCTGCTGTAAATATTAGTCGTCTGCTATACTGCCCCGTCAGCTTTATAAATCGTCTGCTATATTTTGTTGATACACAATTTACCTGGTTACGCTCGATAGTTTTTTCTTACTCGAGCATAACGTGTACCCGGTATGGTATATATAAGGCAAAACCCGTGCAGAAACTCACTCTTTACACGTCTGCAGTACAGATTGACTGGTTTAAAACATTTACCCGCCCGCCACACCCCATTTGCTTAATTATAAATAACTGTCATTTTATGAGTTATCATATCGATCATAAAGGTGACGTCACAGGTTAAACATATTTTGGTAAACTGTATATAAGCGTGTGTTTGTCATTGTTTATTTGGATGTAGATACTGCTGTGACTTTTTATACTTTGCAGGTTGTTGTTATAGACATGTTTTTGTGGACTTCCAAGGAAAATAATTATGGGGGAATATGCCACTACAGACTTATTAAAAGAATTATTAGTAATTCGATATTGTGTTTGTGTTTCATTTTCGAATATTTAAATAAACAAAATGTACAAGTCTGACTGATCTATGAAATACATTATGATAAGAACATACTAGTATTAAAGGTACATATGACATTACTTTTGTTGTAGAAGTAAAAGCCTTTCTTGCTTGTAATAGAGATGTGTAGATCATCATGTGATAGTAATGCAGACATGGACATGCATCAGTTATCAAAGAACAGTAAAATGTTTCTTTTTTTTTCAAAAATTGGAGGAATAAAATTTTTTTTCTTTTTTAAATAAAAGACATCATAAGCTATTGTCATTTGCTTTAAGCGTATAAAAATATAAAACAAAGAGGTCACTCTAGACATGCAGAACTCAATGTGAAGTCTAACATTAATATGAGTTGATGATGTATAGGTATATATTGACAAAAGGTCACCTGTGAGGTTCTCGCAGTCACTTCACATTTTTTCTTTCAATACTTTGACTACACATACATACACATACAAAATAAATAAAAAAGTTATTATATATATGCTGGCATAACTACAAAAAAGAGCATTTCACTAACATATAACATATATTTTATTAGTCTTAAGCACATTAACAGCTCATCAACATTTACATATAATATGACACGTATTTGTAGCATGCGTAATAATTATAATCATATTTACAGAAATAGAAAAACACATACATTATACACAAAACACAACGGCTACACACAATAATAAACAGCGAGAATTGATATATTTTTTACAAAAACAGAAAACTTGGTAAATACATCATCTATTATGACACTATTATGTTGAAAAGTACACATTCACTGTTCGAACACTAATTGATCTCTCTAAAAAATGATTGTCTGATTCTAAAAGCCTTAAGAATATATTAAATGCTAGCTTGATAAGTACATTTTTATTGGTCGAATTTAAAAGTTCAATGAACTTGTAAACACTTGCATGATTACAATAATAGTCACTTATATACTTCTTTCTGATGTCTCTATATAATTTACATGTTAAAACGAAGTGGAATTCGTCTTCACTGTCATTCATGTCACATAGCATACACTTTCGCTGATCTCTTGGCACTGCATTTCCAAAGTGTCTTGCCTTTTCTATCATTAAATCATGCGATCCCATACGTATCTTTGCAATTGCTCGTCTGTATTTCAAGTTATTCAATACTATGAGATATGAGGGAATTTCAAAAGTTTGTTTGATTTCCTTGTATAAATATAACGAAGGACACATGTTAATATCTATATACCATTCTGCTATGTAAAAGTCTCTTAGTCTCTGTTTCAGAACAGTCGTAAATCTTTCAATACAAACAGATGCTGGGAAAACCCATATTTCACCAAAACCAATTGCATTTAATAAATCTCTCACTTTTAATAACCAATTGTCAATAGCATTTTCAGTCAAATTTAACAATCTATCAAGCAAAGCACTAACAAACCTAAGAGTTTAATTGACTAAACAAACAAAACAACTGCTTCCAAAAAACAAGTAAGTAATACAGTAAAATCAGAAAACAAGAAGGCCATGATGACCCTGAAATCGCTCACCTGTATATAGGTCTCCGGGACAGGGCCAATTTTAACCAAGGGGCTTTTATTTGATCAAACTTGGTAGACAACCATTAGACGATGTGTCATGATAAATATCTAAGCTATAGATCTTTGGGGTTTTTAAAAGAAGATTTTTTAAGTTTTTACTATACACATATAGGAAAAAACAATGACCCCCTAGCAGGCCAATTTTGACCCCAGGGCTTTTATTTGAACAAACTTAGTAGCATTCCTTAGAAGATATTTCATGCTTACTATCTTAACTTTAGCTCCTTGGGTTTTTTAAAAGAAGATTTTTAAAGTTTTTACTATACAAATATATGGAAAATTAGTGACCCCTGGCGGGGCCAATTTTAAACCCAGGGCCCTTATTTGAAGAAACATGGTAGACACCCATTAGAAGATGTTTCATGCTAAATATCTTAGCTCTAGCTCTCAGGGTTTTTTAAAAGAAGATTTTTGAAGTTTTATAAGTTTTTATTATATAAAAATAAGGAAAATCAATGACCCCTAGGGCAAGGCCAATTTTGACTCCAGGGCTTTTATTTAAAAAAAAACTTGGTAGACACTTACCAGACAATGTTTCATGCCTAATAATTTAGCTCTAGCTCTGAAGGTTTTTTTTAAAAGAAGATTTTTAAACTTTTTTGCTACATGGAATTAAATTCTTTGAACAATTTTTAAAGTTCACTTCCAAAGAAACATTCCTGTGAAGTTTGGATGAAATTAGCTTAGCAGTTTATGAGGAGATGTCGTTTACAGTAAAAGTTTATGGACGGACGCCAGACAAAAAGCGATAACAAAAACTCACCATGTCACTTTGTGACAGGTGAGCTAAAAATGTGATGCATATATATATATATGAACAAAAATCCCTGCAACTAGTTTATAAAAATACAATCTTTACTCAATGTTCAAAATGAGCACTTTCATTTTAAATGAAATCAAAGACTTTCAAAAGTTACAAACAATAATGGTATGAAAATGCAATGGTATCACTATTTCTCAAAGCTTATATAACTTGCATTCTTTACAGATTGGACTTCAGGCTTTTACCTTCATGTTACAGGTACTGTTAGACCTTCAGTAAGACTTTTTCCATCATTCATACATTAATATATATAAATTTTCAAAATAAACTAACACTGATACATGAGCAATATCATATAACTAGAGGATGAGTGCATTATTTTAATAGAGTAGAAAAACAAGAACGCCATGATGGCCCTAGATCGCTCACCTGACCCATTGAACTAATCCTAACAATTACCTAGACAAGCATTCTGACGGGTGAGTCAAAAATGTGACCACTAGAGTGTTAACAAGGATTATCCATATTTGAGCAGTGTGACCTAGTTTTTACCCAGGTGACACATATTCAAACTTGACCTAGAAATCATCAAAACAAATTTTCAGACCAATTTACAGGAAACAGTTGCCACTGGAGTGTTAACAAGATTTTTCTATTTTTTGCTTCGGTGACTTAGTTTTTTCATCCGAGATGACCCATGTTAAATCATTTGAGCAATTACCTAGACAAGCATCCTGATCAAGTTTGATGACACTTAATGCAAAAATGTGACCGCTAGAGAGTTAACAAGGTTTTTCTATTTTTAGCTCCGGTGACCTTGTTTTTCATCCAAGATGACCCATGTTCGAACTCATTTGAGCTATCACCTAGACAAGCATCCTGACCAAGTTTGATGATGATTGAGGCAAAAAAGTGACAGCTAGAGTGTAAACAAGGTTTTTCAATTTTCAGCTCCTGTGACCTAGTTTTTCATCCGAGATGGCCCATGTTCAAACTCATCCAAGCTATCAAGTAGATAAGCATCCTGACAAAGTTTGATTATATTGAGGCAAAAATGTGACCGCTGGAGTGTTAACGAACAAGTGTGGACGGACGACAGACATTCAATGACCCTAAAAGCTTACCCTGAGCTAGCTCAGGTGAGCTAAATATATAAATTCCTTATATTTCAAATGTAAAAAGGTGAGGAATTACAAATTCTCTAGACAATAATGCCATTTTAACTCTACTTCATGATTCTCTGTTCTTAATTCAAACCCAAGAATATAAAATTCATGTGCAAGCTCTTATACACTCAGATCACTAATTTAGCCGCAACTGAAGATGAATAAGCATATGTATCAATCACATCAGAAACAAGAGCACCGCTAGGCGGAGCATTATATGCCCGAAAGTGTTTTTTTTTTTTTTTTCGTAAGGATGAAGAATTTGTAAGACATGGGAATTAAATAAAGTATTACCTCGAGTTATGCTCCGGAAACTGTTTTCAGTTTTAAGGTAATAGTGACCTTAAACTTTGACCTTGTGACCCCAAAATCAATAGGGGTGTTTTACCCAATATAGACAATAATCCCATGAAGTTTGAACACTGTGGGCCAAATGGAATTTAAGTTAGGGTATGGAAACTGTTTTCAGTTTTAAAGGAATAATGACCTTGACCTTTGATCTTGTGACCACAAAATCAATAGGGGTCTTCTACCCAATATGGACAATCATACTATGAAGTTGGAACACTGTGGGCCAAATGGAACTTACGTTATGCTCGGGGAAACTGTTTTCAGTTATAAGGTGATAGTGACCTTGACCTTTGACCTTGTGACTCCTAAATCAATAGGGGTCTGCTACCCAATATGTACAATCATCCTATGAAGTTTGAACACTCTGGGCCAAATTGAACTAATGTTATGCTCCGGAAATTGTTTTCAGTTTTAAGGTAATAGTGACCTTGACCTTTGACCTTGTGACCCCAAAATCAATAGGGGTCTTCAACCCAATATGGATAATCATCCTATGAAGTTTGAATATTGTGGGCCAAATGGAACTTTAGTTTTGCTCAGGAAACCAAAATGCTAATGGAAGGACGGACGGACGGACGTACGGAGGTTCTAACAGGAGAGTAATTATGTGGCTACTCTATTGTTCTCTCTATTGTTCTTTTTAGCCACACAAAAGAAAATAGCCACATAAAAGCATTACGGAATGAATGACATCAAAGAGAAAGAACAGTTACCTATTGTCCCTCTAGCCACATAATTACTCTCCTGTGAGTGCGGACAGACAGACGGACGGACGTCAGGGGGTATAACATAATATGCTCGAAATTCTTTAGGGCATATAAAAAGCATCTGCATGAAAACAGATCGCAAAAGCTTTTACATAATCCAGATCAAAAAGCTGCCTATGTCTGCTGCTGCAAAGTTTGTTTCTTGCGGAAGTTTTTGTTCATTGTGAATTTGTCTCAACAGTATCTGTCAATAAATCATTAAATATTGTTTCAGTTAGTTGCATTTTCACTGCTAATTCATCGTCATCATAATTAGCCCACACAGGCTCTTTTTCGGGCAATTCTTGCACCAAAATTGAGTCAACAAGATCCTTCTTTTTACAAATACCCCCATTTAGTCTTTCCAACGATTTTTTTGCCCCATTTAAACCTAATATGTCAATAACTGCTACCTGAACCAGGGGTTTTAACACATCTATGTTGGTCGAAGGGGAAGCACCTCTATAAAACTTGTTAGTTTTGGTTTGTACCAAGCAACGGGAGAATCATATTCTTCCTCTTTATAAATGTTTCTAATAATTTCCCAGATAAGTCGAATATTAGTTTCTTAAACATACGTCTACTGTTACTTATCAAATCTGAGCAAATCTCTTCATGTGTATAAAATGCTTCTGAAGGGTGGAGATCGGTAAATGGCTTGTTATACCGTCTTTGTTCCTAGAATTCATCTACGGCACTGGAAACTATAGAGACTATTTCTTTCTCCTCATGGGGCACAGCATAAAACACCTCCTCTGCAATTATCTTCATATCAGATCTTGAAATGTTATTTGATCTAAAAGATTAAAAGCAATTAAATCATGGTCAAAGGAATGTAGGAAACAAGAGCTGTCAATGAAAAGTGAATTATGCCTACAAAAGGAAGTTTTGACAATTGTGTTAAAAAATTAAAGTGGAAAATCAATTAACTATGCACAACTAGGCATGGTGACAAACAATCCTGCAAAGTTTCACTGAGATCCACCCAGCGGTTTTGGTGCGAAAAGCGAAGAAAAGCTTATTTTACTCTAAAATTGACCTTTAAGGGGCCTTAACTGTGCAAAACAAGAGCCCGTTGAGCCAAGTGATGCTTCCCAAATAGGCTTTGGATACAGGAAGGTATACCTCTTGTAGTGTCAAAGTAATGTCACAGACAAAGTTCAAAGAATAAAAACAACCCAAATGTTGTGCACGACACATTGTTTCAATATGGTGATCATTTCTGTGAAATAGTTGTAAAATCCGACTACAAATAACAAAGTTATGGGCCAGACACGATTTTGCTGCAGGGTCATGCTGTGACCTTGACCTTCAAAGTAGCGACCCAAATGTTGTGCGCCACACATTGTATTAATATGGTGATCATTTCTGTGAAATAATCTTAAAATCCAACTACAAATAACAAAGTTATGGACAGGACACGCTTTTGCTGCAAGGTCATGCTGTGACCTTGACCTTCAAAGTAGCGATCCATATGTTGCGGGCGACAAGTTGTCTCAATATGGTGATCATTTCTGTGAAATAGTTTTAAAATCTGACTTCAAATAACAAAGTTATTGGCCCGGACAGGAATTCGGGACATACATACCTACGTCCGGACAGACGGACTACCTGAAGACTATATGAATAAAAATGAAAATCAAACGGAAAAATAAAGAGAGTATGCACAACTTGGCTTGGTAACAAACAATCTTGTGAAGTTTCACTGAAATCCCCTAAAACTTGACCTAATAAAATAGTCGGCAATACCAGTTACTGTAATAAACATGTACTACCATAGTCTGTTAGATTCTACTGTCCCAATTTTTTTATTTCTGCTCCACAAAAAAATGTGATCAAATGGTATGTTTAAATATTAAAAATTTAATATAACAATTTGATTATATAATTATTGTGACAATATTTTCTATTACACCCTGTATTAGTTGTTATGCTGTTAATAATAACACATTTAACAAAATGACCTATATAATATTACTTTCAAAAACTGTAAGGTAGATAATATCAGTATAATTTAAAGCCATGGAACATTTTAACGATAATGCCATAAAAAGAAAACACTACAATTTTTTCTTCTTCTCCCAATATTGTTCTAACTTTACTTGTAAAATAATGTATTTTTGAGGCATGTTATATTATGTACTGTGTATATACCTGTATGTTTAAAAATGTTTAATATATGTGCTATGTATTATGCTGATGTCTCATGGAAGATATGGAAACTGAATGTGTTAGCCTCATTAAAACTAGAAATGTGTCCATAGGACACGGATGCCCCCACACGCCACTGTTCTGTCAATCTTATGACTCTAGGTCAAATATTTTTTGGACTACAGGTGCCACAAGTTGAAAACTAAAAATCAACAAAGGGCCATAATTCTGTTAAATTTGGTCGCAGCAAAAATTCCTTCCTTTACTACCATCTACACATTAACGTTGTTAATCCCTAGAAGTTTAAGCAAAATCTGCCATCCGGTTTAAGAGGAGTTGCGTTAAACAAAATTTCTACATAGTATATAATGAAAAAATCAACAAAGGGCCATAATTCTCTTAAATTTGGTCGCAGCAAAAATTCCTTCCTTTACTACCATCTACACCTTAAGGTTGTTCATCCCTGTAAGTTTAAGCAAAATCTGCCATCCCGTTTAAGAGGAGTTGCATTCACAATATTTCTACATAGTATATAGTGAAAAAAAACAACAAAGGGCCATAATTCTGTAAAATTTGGTCGCAGCAAAAATTCCTTCCTTTACTGCCATCTACATATTTAGGTTGTTCATCCCTGTAAGTTTAAGCAAAATCTGCCATCCGGTTTAAGAGGAGTTGCGTTCACAAAATTTCTACATACATGTAGTATCTAGAGAAAAATCAACAAAGGGCCATAATTCTGTTAAATTTGGTCGCAGCGAAAATTCCTTCCTTTACTACCATCTACACATTAAGGTTGTTCATCCCTGTAAGTTTAAGCAAAATCTGCCATCGGTTTAAGAGGAGTTGCGTTCACAAGATTTCGGGGCGTACGGACGGACTGACGGACAAGTGCAACGCTATATGCTCCCACATTGTGGGGGCATAAAAAGTTGTTACTTACTTACTATCACATTTAATCACAAGAAAGTAATGTAGCATCTTATGTCAAGTTAAGAATATCCTGATTGAGGTAAATAAAGAAATTGGTATGTTTTACTTATATGCGTGTAACATTATGATTTAGTCTAAGAATAATAGTTAGAACAATCAGTAAAATTATGTTCATATCGTTACACAGTACAGTAACACAGCCATGCACACCAAACAAGAAAAAAATAATGACTTTTCATTTGATGATGCAGAACAATTAAAGTAAAAAGTAAAATCCATACAAGGTGGGGTCCTATTTTAGACAAGACAAAAAACTCTGTTGAACATGCTTTGGTTACACAAATTACATTACATATAAGTAAATTCTGACATCGAGGTTTACCAATCTACATATATGCTTCAGCTGAGATTCGAACTCAGAACTCCTCTTGAAGTCTCTCATGTAAGAACAGACTAAGAGTCGTTTTCGAATTAAACTACAAAAGCTAATCAATTGGTAACCAGGATGATACAATTAAAATGCCCGTAGTATTTGGAATGTTTCTGAAATGAATAATGAATTCTTTACTTTTTTCTTAAAAATCTTACATTCATAGTTATGATAATATCTATGTGGAGATCAAAAATGTTAATATAATTTTATCATACATTAGCCTTGTTTCCAAAGTCCAAAAAAATCCATATCAAATTTATACTGTAGTCTATTTAACCTAGTTTAAGTCCTAAAAGTCAATATCAGAAACATATTGTACTTGAACTAAAAATGTTAAAACATTGGTGGTTTAAAATAAGGATGCCATTACATATCATATTAAATACTGCATGTTTGTAACGTCTCTTTTCATTGGATAATCGAGACATTTATATAGTTTTACATACACAGCTGCTGTCAATTCATGAAGATATCGCGCTTTAATCCTCTCAAAATGATGATTGCTGTATTATAAATTTGTTATAAATATTTTTTACAGGTTATATGGCCGTATATAATCGGTTGTTGGCAATATAACACTCGCCTAGCAGCTTGTGTTATATTTACAAGCTTTTATATAGAGCCATATAACTTGTCACTGAATTAAGTATATACTGATTCTATTATCAATAGGACTTCAAAACCTTTATTGCACTCATCTGTTTAGGTTTTACAGCTTTATATTTATGCAAGACATTTCAGTATTGTACTAGATAACATAAAACAACCTCATAATTTTTCAGATATGAGAACACAAGCTTTTAAATTCCAGTTTCTAAAAATTGACAATTCTTATTGAATTCCATATTTTTTTCTAGAATAAATCTGACAATCAATATCATGATAATATAGCAAGAGCTGCAATCGCTTAGTAAGGGCCACACTTGACTTTTTCTTTTGCCTAAAGTCAAACACGTCAGACAAGGAATTATATTGCAGTATATTGTTTCGGAAAGTTTCTTTTTGTAGTAAATCTAAAACATATAAGCTAAGGGAAGGAAATAATATATCCTATACAAAAGCGAGAGAAATATTTTTGTATCATATTTCTCTTTTAGGGTTAGACAGGTCGAAATTTGGTCTCCATTCATTAAGGTCTGGGGTAGCTACAGCTGCAGCTCTTAAAGGTGTGACAGATAGGCTTATTAAGAAGCATGGTCGGTGTATGTTTTCTTTCAGTTCCTTAAGACAAACAAATTATTTATAATTAAACAATATTATAACCTTATTTTGAAAAAAAACAACAAACACTTCTACCATAAATTCACTTATTTGATCTTGAATGTCAACAGCGGCAACAACAACATAACTGTAGCAATACATCTTTTATTCTCAAACGTCAAACTAAGGAATAAAATGTTAACAACATATCAGTTAAAAAAAATATTTCAAACATAATAATTTTTGCATCATAATTGTACCTAAAACTGCTTGCTTACTTAAAAGTAACAAAAGAGCCTACACTGTTATTTTTTGCTGTTTATTTGTGATTCACAAGAAGAAAACACAGAGACTGATAAGTTGGTCATGAAAATAATTTGATATATGATAATTTTATGTACCAACATTCAAATCTTTGTTTAGTGTTTAAAAAGAATGTATCATAGGTCAATGTGACTGTGTACTGAAGTTATTGAGAAGAAGCTGAAAATTCTATTGTAAGCAAGTGACCTTGACCTTGCACTAAGCTATCCATACACCATGTTTGGATTCAATAGGCCTAAGCAAACTCCAATTATTGAGCAGGAACTGAATTACTACAGTGACCTTGACCTTGATCACAGACACCTTAGTAGCAATCCCAACCTGCCTCTTAATAAAAGCTACCAACACACAGAGTTTGACATCAATAGGTCAAAGCAAACTCAAGTTATTGAGCAGAAACCAAAAGTTGACGCCCGCCTACCAACTTCAGCATTACAATTACCAGTTTTCGTTATAAACCTGGTTAAAAACATTATATACTTCAGGGCTCCAGATAATTTTTTAGGGCAATGAGTATTTACTCATTGATTTTTTTGTGAATGAGTAAAACTTGAAATCTGAAATTTGGCAGGAGTATTTTTACTCCTTAAAATGTATGTGAAAGAGTAAAACATTTATTATGCTTCCATGTTTATTGCATTATCATACTTGTAATACAAGTTATGTCGAAGTAATTTCTTTTGCTTTTTGGACGCCCTTGGTTTACAATCATGCATTTCCAAACGGCATACATTTTATCTGAACCTGAGACATGCTTCTGTTGCTCATACGAGGCAGCGCTAATTATTTCATTAATTATAACCTTTACCGATTTTTTTCGGCATAAAATACGAGTCAATCGTTTTAACTTTTGACAGCGACATTGTACCGGATGTTTATGAAATTGTGTTAATTCCACCACCTTACTATACATACGATAACATCCGATGATAGTCGGAACTACAGGAAGTTTCCGTTAGACGTTGCAAAGCATTCATACAAAGTTAATTCCACCACCATGCTATACATACGATAACAACCGATGATGGTCGGAACTACAGGAAGTTACTGGTAGACGTTGCAAAGCATTCATACAAAGTTAATTCCACCACCATGCTATACATACGATAACAACCGATGATGGTCGGAACTACAGGAAGTTACTGGTAGACGCTTGCAAAGCGTTCAGACGAAATTAAAAATAAGATAAGAAAGTTTACTTTCGGTTACGTTTACGCGAAAGAAATGTTGCTCAATGCGTAACCTGAATTTTGTGTGCGTTTTCATACGCTTAAATTTTGTTTTGAATGCGTTAACATGTTATTTCCATGCGTAATTTACGCGTATACGCATCTTATCTGGAGCCCTAATATTACTTTTCTATTGTTTTAGTTATTTACAGGAACTATTTTCAAAAGTTAGATGTCAAGAATTTTACAGCGAACTCTTTAATCTTATGGAACATGCTAGAAGGAGAAAGCAGGATTCAAGAAGTATTTATATGCACATTTATAATTTTATCCTCAAGGAATAAAATTTAGAAAACAGAAAAACATTCAAAGTTTTTTATAATTGAGCCGCGTCACGACAAAACCAACATAGTGCAGTCTGATCAGGATCCATAAGGTTCGCTTTTAAACATGTTAACAAGTAGAGAAACTGATAGCGAACAGAATGGATCCTGATCAGACGGCGCGGATGCGCAGGCTGGTCTGGATCCATGCTGGTCGCAAACCCATTATGTTGGTTTTGTCGTGACATGGCTCATATGTTTAAATCATTGTTTTATATCAGATGCTTGTTACCAGAAGAAAGTACCGCTTAAAATTACCATGTGAAATTATTTTCAAAATGTAAACAAAGTAATAGTTTGACTCCCATACAAAATACTAAATCACTATAACTGTACCAATTAATGAAATAGCAACAGAAGAAAAAGATGGTTAAGGTAATTGACAATAAGTAACTTTTTTTAAAACAATACAAACACACCAAAAATAAGAAGCTTTTGAGAAATAAAACTAAAAACATTTCTGGGCATTAAGGGCCTTTAAGCAGAAAAAAGCAGAGAAGTTTAGCAAATGCTTGTGAACAATTAAAAGTCACAACAAATTTGTTTGTGATGTAATTAATCAGTCTGCAACACCTGTTATATATAAATGTTGGAATGACTTCCTAAAATTCAAATTTACACATTTATACTTCACCTGCTATGTTTACATAAATAATTGATTGGACTTTACTCAATGGGTATTTCAAAGTAAATGTATACTAAATCCTTTATTAGTTCTGGGAAAAGTCAGAATTATTTAGTACTTGTACAGAATTATGAAATCCTCAAACTCTCTTTTATACAAACCGGTGCTTTTTAATAATGCAAATGGAAAGTTATTAAATAGCTGGTCAAAAAATGTTAAAAATATGTCGTCAGATTTAGGTAATTATACATGTATAGAATAATGATAATCTGTAAATACCAAAATACAAAATATTTTTGATCAGCAACTACAACAATGGTGTGCTAACTTATTACTTTTTCAAACTTTGAAAGTTATAATTTGTTTAAAATAGAATTTACCCGAGAGAAATATTAAAGTTGTGTTAATAATTTTAAGCATTGTAAAATGCTATCAAAGTTTAGGTGCTCTTCACTTAAATTAGTTATTGAAGAGGGTAGACATTGAAATATTGAAAGAAACCAAAATGTACAAAATGTAACATGAAACAAATTGAAATTGAGTCTATCTATAATGAAATGTACAAACAAATGTGTAAATATAAACTTACCAAAATTTGTTTAATAAGCCATGCAACTATGAATTGAAACTACGTTAAAGGAACTCCACTCAGGTCCAAAATCCAAGGAACATAAAAATTTGAATGTTGTTGATGGATAAGCTGGGGCACTTAAAACAGAAAGATATGCAAAAGATGATTAAGAAATACCCAAAAATAAATTCAAAATTGTATTTTTTTTGCTATTTTCAACCTGATATAAGTAA
>NW_026859497.1:0-134930 GCF_026571515.1 Ruditapes philippinarum
GTTTGGTAAACTCTCTAAAGAGAAAGAACAAGAGTAATTTGTCTGCAAGGGAACGATGGAAGAAATCTGGACTTGCGCTTAGAAATATATCGCTGAAAACTTGGATTTAGACAAGAGGAGAGGACTAAGAACAGCTTTGAGCGTGTAAAAACAAGAAAATGGCGTGAAAAGAAATCTGAAAATATTCAGTTGGTTAAAGAGAAATATATCTGCAAGGGTCTGAAAGTTTTAAAGATGAATCTGTTATGCCAAGGTCAAAGTCATTTCTGAAGATATTTTGGATTGGAAAGGAAATGGCAGTAACAGAGTAAGTCAAGGTGGGTTGAAAAGTTCAAAAAGTTTTGATGCATCATCAAGTGATGCTTGGCCTGAGAGTTAACTGACACTTGTAAGTCGACTTCTGATTGTCGGCTGATAACACTTAACAAATCAGAGTTCAGATAATAATATTTGGACCAATCAAAAGTGTCGAGGCACACAGACACAAAATCCAACTAATTGTAAGTGTCAGAAAGGAGCAAAGGCTAAAAAAGCACATGAATGCAAGCATAAATCAAAATCACATAGACATTTGAAACAGCAAAAGTCAAATAAAGAGTCTACAAAGAATGACTGTTTAAAATCAGACCAATCGAAGAAGAAAACAGGGCTAGACAAAGAGAAATGGATCGGAATTCTTGATAATGAAATACCATCATCATCAGATGGAGAGGAAGAATTTGAATATGTTTTAGGTAAGGTACATAGGGTTTAAAACAAACTACATTGTATAAGGTTGGTAAAAAAAATCCAGCTCAAAATGTGGTCAATACTGGTTAATAGTTCTATTTTAGTCTTAAATTACTGCCAATCCATTTTGGATTTGCCAGCTTTTTATATTGTACTTTATGTAAATTAATATCATATTAAGACTTTTCCAGTATGTCATGTATGTAGAAAGTTAACATAAACAAAAAAGTGTATTATTAGTAACAGTTACTTTGCAGAATTTTTAAGATATAAATATGCAGACATCAAGCTTACCTCAATAGGATGAGCATCGAATTTGTAATCTCAGTGAATCAGATTAATCCCCAATTTTGTTGTGTCGCCTCTACGGAGTAGTGGCGACATATAGAGATCACTTCTCCGTCGTCTGTCCGTCCGTCTGCCTGTCTGTCTGTCTGTCTGTCCGTCACAAAACTTGTCCGGACTACTCCTCATAAACTACTGGTGCAATTTCATCCAAACTTTACAGGAATGATCAGTACCAAGTCTAGTTGTGCATATTGTCAGCATTTTCCGGTTCAATGATTTTTGTCAGAGTTATGGCCCTTTAATAATTTTTATTTTTAAAGTTTGTCCGGAGTACTTCTCTTATACCACTAATGCAATTTCAATGAAACTTTACAGAATTGATCTGTAGCTCAAGTCCTTGGGCATATTGCACGGGTTTTCCGGTTGAATGATTTTTGGCCGAGTTATTGCCCTTTGATAAAAAAGGTGTTTTTTTCTGTGTGTTGCCAGATACACAAATGCTTGTCCGGACTACTCCTCATAAACTACTGGTGCAATTTTATCCAAACTTTACAGGAATGATCAGTACCAATTCTATTTGTGCACTGTCCGTCGGTCTGTCTGTCTGTCACAAAACTTGTCCCAACATGAAATTGGCCATCATAAGGCGACACATGTGATCACTGATCACTCTTGTTTTAAAAGGAATTTGGAAATCTTGAACTTAATCAAGAGGTATCGAATTTAAAAACAGATATGTTATTTTTAGCTCGACTTTTTGAAGAATATGAGAGCTATTGTAGTCGCCCCGGCGTCCGCGTCTGCGCTGGTTAAAGTTTTTTGTAAAGTCAAATATCTCAATTGTTGCTTGAGATATTCAGTTGAAACTTACAGTACTTATTTATAGTAACAAGGTTCATCAGATTGACAAGTTGGATAACTCCGCCTACAATATTGACAGAATTATGCCCCTTTTTAACTTATAAATTTTGGTTAAATTTTTTTGTAAAGTCAAATATCTCAATTATTGCTTTCAAGAGATATTCAATTGAAATTTACAATACTTTTTTATAGTAACAATGTACATCAGTTTGCAAAATTGCATAACTCTGCCTGCAGAATAATTTGCCCCTTTGAAACTTAGAAATTTTGGTTAAAGGTTAAAGGTCTTCAAAGATATTTACTTGAAATTTTACACATGTACTTAGGGTCATAATTGGAGGGTCATAATTGTATGTCACTGACCAAATTCCATAACCTCTATCTTGCATTTAGGCTGATTCATCTCCCCTTTTCTACTTAGTCTCTTGGTTAATGTTTACATGCAAGTTTTACATATCTCAATAACTATTAAAGATATTTATTTAAAACTTCACATATGCATTCAGGGTCATAATTGTAGGTCACTGACCAAGATCCATAATTCTATCTTGCATTTAGGCTGATTTTCTCCCCTTTTTCAACTTAGAAATTCATGGTAAAGTTTTGCTTGTAAGCTGTTATCTCCATAAATACTGAAGGGTTTGTGCCTTTTTTGGGACAATTTTATGCATTCATAATAATACAGCAGTGATTTACTTGATAAAACATCTTAATAACAAGCCTTTGTACCTTTTCAGTCAATTTTATGTATTATTAGGTAATTAGCATTATTATACTCAATAAAACACCCTTGTGACACCCTTTTTGAATAGTCGAGCCAATACTGTCCTCCGACAGTTCTTGTTTATGTTATACTTCCACAAGTAACAGAGAATACTAAATAAATCTTCATGTTAAGAATGTTTGTTTGCAACCCTATATGATTTCATAAATGAAAAATATGGTGATTTTTTAGCAAAAATATCATATCTTTAAATTAATTAAATGCATATCTTCTATTGTACAAACAAATTATTTACTTTACGAACTTGTATGAGTAAAGTCTCAGCAAGTTAAAAATGAATTAAAAAAAGCGAGTTATAAAAAAACTGCTGAGAAAGTAAATGAAGTGATTTGTAAAATATCTATATCCCTTCATGAAGAAAACCATCTGACATGAGTATGTTTTGGCCATTTGAATTAGTTAGCAGCAATTTCTAAAGAAGTGAACATTTATTCCTTTCCAAGGTATAATGTGCCTTCACCTGCTGAGGCCTTGAATGACCTGTTAAATTGTACTTGAATATTTTTTTTTCTAGATCCAGAGTATGGTGAAATAGTAAGAAGAGCCAAATCAAGGAAACCACGGTCTTCTAGTGGTCAAAGTAATTCCAAGAACACAGATACAGGTATTTGGTATTTTTATTAATGAAAAAAAAATTGATGGTCAAAGCAGGTTAATTAACATTAATTAAATGGCGGCTTTACCGAGTGGTTAACACTTTAGACTAGTAATCTAAGGACTGCGGTTGCCTTTGGTTCAAACCCTGCCGGTGTCAAGTCGTTGTTTGTCGTTTCCTTAAGCAAGAAACTTTTAAATCCATTGCTTAGTAATGGTTGGTTCCAGGAATATATGCGAGAGTGTTTTAATAAGCTTATTACATTCAAACTAAAAAAGATTACTCATTAGTATAAACTATAAACTAATTTAATTAACACAGGTACAGTCTTCAAAAATATATAATTATTAAAAATTCTGATAGTCCCAGGACCACAGGTACCTGTATTGAATATTTAAAGTAAAAAAAAAATATTTTAGAACCTGGTGATTAAAGCAATTCCCAGAACATAAATAACGGTATTAGATATATTTACATGCCAGAAAACTGAAAAATTTCAGCATATAATCATGTTATGCACCTGGTCGTTAGTCTGTCCAGCCGTCTGTTAGCAGGTTTTTTGTGCCTGGTCTGTATCTTTTGATCTGCCAGATGGAAGAAAATTTGAAACTATTTGGCAGAAATGTTAACCATAATGGAGACAATATGCAGAGCACAGGTTTGTGTTTTTTTGGATCAAGGTCATAGTCCTAATGTATTAATTTCAAAGTTTTGTATATTTTAAACTGATGGAAGGAAATTAAAACTATTTGGAAGAAATCTGAATATTACTTAGACGATGTGGAGAGCAGTTTTGGACTGCCACAGATCAAGGTCACACTGACCCATTCAAACTCCTTAATATATAAGTTTATATATTACAAAGGGAGATAACAATGTATGTCTATCTATATATTACTATTAGTATGTTACCTCCCTTTATTCATTAATATCTATTACTGCAACATGTTTTTTTGTTGTTTTTTTTATCAAACTATATATTTTTAGTGTTTTCTGTTAAGAGTATTATTATTGAGGCTCGCATAATATAATTTTATTCAACTCGTGCAATAAATTCAGTATTGAACTTGCCCTCATTCAATATCCTCTATTCAATGTATTAACTCATCAAATTTATTTTGACGCATTATTTAGGTTCAAGAGGTAGTCAAGAAATAAGAGAATCGACATACGAGGCCTTGTTAACTCTACATCATGCTATCCCATACCTTCCCGAGAGTTTTAGAAACAGGCTCCAAAGTACGTCTGCTGACCAGGGGCAGACAAGTTATGATACCACTAATTCCAATAGTTCAGGGGAGGTCACTCTAAACAATACAGGGGAGGTCACTCTTAACAATTCAAAGGTGAAAGCATCAAGGGAAAAAAATACTGAATTAGGTTATTCAATAACTGGAGACAAACATTTACAGTCATCTAAAAATAGTTTGGTAGAAAAACGAAAACAAACCCAAAGAGATGAAAAGAACCTTAAGAAATTTAATAAAGACAAAAGTAATTGGAAAAGAAGGCTTGAGGAAAGTGATCAAAGTGGTATTGATAAAAGATATGAGTCGTATGATATGGTAGAAGATTTTGAGAATACCTTGGAGGACCCGTTTAATGTGAAATCCGATTCAAAAATAGATCTATGTTCTGGCTTGATGGATTTAGTAAGAGAGATCGACATTCCATTTATAGATGAAGACGGTGAAACTAAATTTGATAACATTGGAAAGGAGAGGAGCGCTAGACAAAGGGATGTTACAGACAAATATAGTGGTGTTATGCCTGATATATGTGATACAAGTGGATTTAGCCCTGACGTAAGAATACCTCTGAATTGCCATGTAGGGACCAGTGCCAGTGATAATTCAGAAAGACTTAGTAGAAACTGTATTGGAATGCTGAACTGTAGTTCAGGAACAAGGGAAGCCAGGACCAATCTGGTTGAAAATAAAGATTTTTACGGGAATATAGTTGGTTCCCCAGAGACAAGTTTTGAAGATGACCCAGATTACCCGGGCATGAGGACACTAAATGACAGTTTTAACCGTCTCCTTGGCGATGATGATACTGACACAAGTGTAAGCTATAAAATCCTTTATTTTACTCCATCTCCCTGAAATTTTCAAATAAAGCATACTGTAAAAGCTGATATTTCGCTCGCAAAATTTAAAATTTCAGACATTTCACGTGAGGAAATATTAGTGAATCATGCAATTTCCAAAGGGTAGAATTTAATGACAGATTGATTGATATTTATGCTAGAGGAAATTTTAGCAATTTTTGTCAAATTGCGAAAAATACACCAATATTTCTGCATCATTAACTTAACCAATTATACAATAAATAGTGGCTCCATTCTTCCTAACTACACTGCATTATACTTACTTATATTAAGTTATAATTTCTCTTAACTCCATTAATCCATGTACATGAATTATTATCAGTGCATGAATTATAGCTGTTAAGGGGACATCTGTGGCCGAGTGGTTAAAGTCATTGACTTATTTTCTATAAAGTTTAAGTCAAATTTTACAATAAGAAATGAATGCATATATTTTTAATTATTACGTATAATATGCACACATATTTGCGGACATATTTTACATATTCTTCGATGTTTAAAAATTGTTTTATTTGCATAATTATGTTTTGCATAATAATATATAATTTCACTGAGTGTGGTAAACCACTTTGATCACAACATACAGGATCTTTAATTAAAATTTTCTTTTATTTTCTCTTTAGACTGACAGTTCTGTACTGCCAAATTTCATGCAAAGGTCATCTAGGTCAGATGAATCTGGGTCAAGGTCAAAGTCATCAGATGATAGCATAGAGGCAGATGATGAGTTTGAGTGTGAATGTGAACATTGTCAGTTGCTACGGCAACACAGTTATGGCACCAGTAACCTTGACCTTTTGCCACCAAGGTTATACACAGAGGATATGGGATTTCCATATGACCTAGAAAGTTCAGCTTCAGGTCAAACTGATACGGAGTCTAGTACAGGTTTCAGGTATGTTTAGTGTTTAGTTTTTATCAGTCCAAGAGAGAAGGAATCATGGGAGGGAGATGAGGGTGATGGGAGATGTAGTTGTTGGGTACAAAGATATTAGTTAAGGCATCTTGGAAGGGAAAATTTGGAAGCAAAAAGGTACATCGTTTTAAAATAAGTTGGGAACAAATATGGATTTGTAAGTTGGAATATTGGTTTTAGATATTTGAATATAGATGTACTAGTATCCAATATTAATTTTCAAGAAGTTTTGCTGAATCAAACTTGTCTGCTTTCTCTTACATCATGTCCAAAAATGTTAGTGTTTAATTACTGTTCAATAGAATTAGAATATCCAATGTCTAAAGTTTAAAATAATTAATTGTTGAAAGTTGACTACAGTGATTTTATTTTGCTTATTGAATGAATATCAACATTTATATATGTGGCCAACAAAATTTGACTTTGACTTATATTTTTTAACTTGTCAGTATGATATTTAAATATAGTGAATTTTAGGGATGGTAACAAATACCAAAACTAATACTCGAGTACTCTGTCATTTTTCCGATTGAGTACTTGGTTACTCGGATGATTTCCAATGATCTTCAAAGTTTTATCACACAATATCAACACCGTCTGCATCCTACTTTCGATTTCTATTTAAATTCATAGAATTCGTAACTATAAATAGGACTGAAAGGGAGGTCACTTGGAATAACCAATAAACAAATTAATTAAAATTAAATTAACAACAATATATTCTACAATGTTTCAGTTCATGCACAATTTAAGGTAATTTAATATCATAAGAGGTTGAGTGATGTAAGTGACATAGGTGTCTAATCCCATGCGCGTGTCAAACTGTTCATTGCCTGATTAATTTATAAATTATCATTTTGTACTTTGCAAGGATCTTTATTTTCACAGGAGGACTTTTGTTTGCCCTGTCATTTTTAAGGGAGGGTTTTTGTCCTTCACTCCATTCTAACAGATGTATACCCATTACCCCTGATATTGTTTCAGTCGTAAACATTTATATACATGATTTATGTATATATTTTTCAGATCAGCCATGTTTCTAGAGGACTACGACTTTCTGCTGGACAGATCTAATAATGAGCTTGACTGGTTAATTGTTGATAGTCGACCATTGTCATTGATGTTAGAGGTAAGCATCGATCTAGGTTCAAGGTTAAGGTCACTGTTACTTAAAATAGAAATGTTTGTCACTTTTTAGAGCCTATACATGTAACTCTTGCATGGATTATGACAGAGTTATATAGTCCTTTGTGTAGTAACTGTCAATGTTTTGCATGCAACATCAATCTTCAAAACTAGGGAAAGCGTTCACATTTTTTCAGGATCATGGCTTTAGGCTATGGTTAAAATTTTGAAACTCTGGCATAGATTTATACTAAATTATGGCCTGTTTTTACTTGAATTTAACTTGTCTTGTACTGCTTAAGTTTTAAAGCTGGTTGGGGCGTGACCTGTAAGCTGTCCAGGTAATAGAGGGTTGAAATAGATTTTTCCTTTTGCAATAAGTAGCTCCTTAAAGGACCTATGCTGAGGAAACCTAAAATTAGAAATTTTACGTACATGTAGATCAACTGGGACACATAAATGACACAAAGTGACTTAAATGGAAAGATATTTAAAGCTGCATTTTATAAATATGTTAAAATATTTCTACATAGGCCAAAAAGTAAACATCTTACACAATATACTGTTACATTATCATATTTAATCATCAGGACGTGATACAGCAGATGTTGGCAGTACAACCCGAGTTATTGAGTGAACAGGCCGCGCCACCGGCCCCACAGATTGTGATAGAAAACCTACCCACAATTCCTCTTACTTTATCCCATATTGGTAAGTGGTTAATACATGATTGTATGAGTGCACATATTATCAATATAAAGATTTTCAAGATTTTTATAGATATAGATAGCCCTCTGGCACTTAAACATTTACAACATATACATTGTATATACAAAGAGGGATACAGACATGTATACATACAAAATTAACAATATTTCAGTATTCATTGAAAAATATCTAAGTTACTATGTCTTTTATCTAATGCATAGAACAGGTAATATCAGTATATACTTGCAGTTTTTGGCTGACAAATTGCTTTAAAGGAATCTTTGGCTCAGAAGGGTATGGAGTTTAATTTTATTTGATGGCATGAAAATGGCTGTAGTGTCTTATGGTGGGTTTGAATCCCATATAGAGCAAGATTATTGTCCAAAACATTGTCTTACAAATTATGTGGGGCGTCTGTGGTTAAGGTTGTTTACTTTAAATCTCTAGCTCCTCACGGCTATGCCTTTGAGCCCTGTCAGGGACTTCTTAGATTCTTTCATATGAGGAAGCTATTCAGCTAGCTTACAGAATATCAGTGGTTCTACTCAGGTGCCTGTTTATGTCTGAAGTAATGCCTGGAGGGAAGCCTTAGGCCTTCCTTCACCAATAAAGTTTGGAAGTTACCATATGACCTTTAGTTAGTGTTAGCGCAACATAACCCCCCCCCCCCCCCCCCCCCCCCCCCCCCCCCCCCCCCCCCCCCCCCCCCCCAAAAAAAAAATAAAAATAAAAAATATAAATTGAGGATTCCATAACCCCTCCTCACTTCTTGGTAAACATAATTGACCATGGGTAAACAGGTAAAAAGCGAAATTGAGGCGACTAGCTATCATGACTGGCATAAAAGGGGGATAAAAGTGGGGATTATGTAAGCCCCAACTGTCCCTGTTATACTGAGATGATCAGCAACCCAAATCTTTAAGATAATAGTAAACCCATAATACCTATTAATGAGTAACTGTAAGGGCATGTGTTTCTATGTATTCTTAGTTAACCTTTTCAGTGTTTTTCATTAAAACATGTAAAAATCAAAAGCCAATGTTAAATATTTCATGTACTTGATTTATTCATTTTTCAGATCAACATCCATCATGTCCGATATGTCTTTGTCTATGTGAAGTAGAGGAACTGATGGACACTGTTAACCATGCCCAACATATATTCCATCCTATATGTATACAGGCTTGGCTTATCAAGGTATTTGTTGTAATTCATTTTCATAAATAATTTAATTTGAAGGATATTTTTTTCTTTGCTCTGAATGGTTTATTGGAGAATATAGATGGCGGTTTTGATGTTTTTGAAGTTTCAATGATCGCATATACCGTATTGTTTCCAATTAACGCCCTCCACCCCTCCCCCCCCCCCCCCCCCTCTATTTAGCGCCCCCAGCACTTTTTGTTTGAAAAAACTCGTACTTTACAGATTTATAATCCATAATAAAAGAGCAGTCCAAAAAATTTCAAAATATTTCTTTTTAAAAATAACAAGTAATTAGACTCCAGTAAGGTAAAATGATTAAAAAAATAAAATAATCCTGTATTATATATTAGATAATGATATTTATAAATGAATTATATCTTTAATAAACATAATTTAAAGCACGTTGTTTTTATAGAGACTAGTGTCTTTTTTCTCTCACGGCTGATATAGAAATTATATGGGATTAGTATTCAGTCCCATATGGAGATATTAGTTGTTACTGAAAAGCCGATAAGGTGGATTTACCTTCGAGGTACTACCAAAACATAAGCTTGAATTGTTTGAAAAAAAGATACTGGAAAAAACAAAACTGTACTATGTAAATAAAGTTTTTTTAAGCTCGACTTTTGGCAGAATACTTGAGCTAATGCAGTCACCCATTTGCATACATGTGAAACTCTTCCACTTTAAGCGGGAGACTCCCTCTTTTTGCAGGCATATTTTCAAAGATTTTTCTTAAAATAAGGGGTATATTCACAAATTAAAGAAATCTCCCTCTTTTTAATGTCAGAACTTCCTTCTTTGTTCAATGCAAATTCTAAAATCTCCCTCTTTTTGAAGAAAAATATCCCTCTTGATCATGAAAAAATTTCAAATATGCATTTGTCAGTGTTCTGTGTGGGCGTCTCTGAGGTTAAGTTTTTACGTGTAAGCTAGTTTCTCAATCACAACTGAGGAGAATAGATTGAAACTTCATAAGTTTGTTTTCTGTGATTATCTAACATTATTGGCACAAGTCCTTTAACTCTGATTTTCTTTTTGCACATTTAGCCCCTTAAAATTAATACATTTGGTGGTTGTCTTGGTTGTTTTCACAACGGATCATGGCAGTTAGCCGCATTGAATTCACCAGAGCGCAGTTTAGCCACTTTGCATCGTTTCATAGGCAGGCTGTTCAAGCAGTATACCAGTACTAATTGCCTTCACTTTTGCAAGAAACTAAACTTAAGTATATGCCAGAAGCAGAAGTACAGTGAAGATTTCTGATCAATCCAAAATGAAAGAGACTTGCACCATCTGGAAATCAAACCCAGGTGACCCAATTCGGACAGTCCAAAAGCTTTACCTTTTACTTGAGCCTAACCAGACAGATTCTAATACCATTATTAAGAAAATATAGGCATGTGTAAGTTTTTTATGCTGTTTAAGATAAAACAAATAGTTATACTTCAGTCTTGTGTTAGAACTTTTGGTTATTTTTCTTTTATTTATTTTCAGTCAGGGACTTGCCCTGTGTGTAGAGCCAAACTTAACAAATATTTCTACAACATGAAGTTCTACCATGGTGGAGACTTTTTTTTTCAAGTGACTTACGTTTCAGTGTTATAAATTAAGCAGGTCATTTGGAACTACCAAGTGTCATTCCTCAGAGAAACAACGTAACATGACAGTCTGCGTATGTGCAAAACACGGTGTAATATTAAAACATGTAAACATTTTCTAGAACTGGTTAAAGGTAAAATGTAAAGATGGACCATTGATAAAGTGATAAGTTTCTCATCTCTTACAACAATATTACAGGATGTACAATTGTTATTTGAGCCGTGTCACGACCAAAACCAACATAATGGGTTTGGCGACCAGCATGGATCCAGGACCAGCCTGATCAGGAGTCATGCTGGTTCGCTTATGAAACCCTATAACAAGTAGAGAAGTGATAACGAAACAGCATGGATCCTGCATCAGGACTGCGCATATGCAAACCCATTATGTTGGTTTTGTTCATGACACGGGCTCATTTCATTTATAAAGTATGTTTTACAGGAGTGTGGAAGATGCCAACTTGTTCATTTTTCTAAAAATCTAAAGAAAATTTATTAAATGATTTTTCACAACATAGTCATGAAAAATGTTACCGGTGTGTACCCGATAGTAAAATGTTTGTTTTCCTTCATCAGAAAAGCTGAGTTTTTTATTTTGAACTTTAAAGTAGTCTTTACTGTAATCTTCCGCCAAAAAAAATATAACATCATCCAATAAAGAAGCAAAATCGGATATTTCCAGATTATTTTTTTTCAAAATCTTGGGTATTATTTTATAATCACTTAATCCTTTATTGCTATTAACTGACTTCCAGTTATAAATCGGTTAAAATTATTGAATACCAGTGATTGTGAAAATTAACGCTTCCGGAAATTACCAATTTATTAACGATAGGTTGGCTGATGTTTAGAAATTTTTTGGCAGAAAAGCATTACAGTAAACTTATACCTTCATCAATGCCATCTTAAGGTGTCTATTTAAGACAGTTTATAAAGTTGTTGCTTCAGCAGAAATTAAATGTAGTTGGCATGACTTTGAGACGCGCCATGACAAAAACCAAACATAGTGTGTTTGCGAACAGCATTGATCCAGGTCAAAGTCTGCGCCATCCGCGCAGTCTGAGTCAGGATCCATTCTGTTCGCGGTTGCAAACCCTATAACAAGTAGAGAAACTGAAATCGAACAGCATGATCCTGATCAGAACTGCGCGGATGCGCAGGCTGGTCCTGGATCCAATGCTGGTCGCAAACCCATTATGTTGGTTTTGTCATGACACGGTTCGCTTAATTCAAACACCCCCTCCTTACCCTCCGAAACCCCTTTTCCCCACACCCTTTAACAACATACCCCCATCCTGTAAAACATGTGCTCAACATGGACATTTGTGTGTAGTACTTTTGTTGTTATGTCTGTTGATAAAAAATGTTTTTTAATAATTAATTTTTTGTTATATAATATTTGTATAGTAACCAAACACATGTTTTGTAAGGTAATGACCGATGCTGAGAAACTAGACATGGTAATGATATATGTCAGAAAAATACAAGAAAAAACTGGCATACTGCAAATCAGGTTTTAATTCTTTATAAATTAAAAACACATAGAAAGTTGGATACATGTATTAGACATTAATGTGAATATATTTAAAGGCATACTTTAGCATATTGTCACCTTTGGCAATAACTGATTAAACTACTTAATAAATTTAGAAAGGACTTTTTACGTTATTGCACTAAGGTGATGGATCAATTTGTTTATTAAAGGTTCCATCACATACAGTAAACTTTACTATGAACAAATTTTGGTACGCCCTTACAGTTAAAATTCAGTAGTTACGCCCTGAGTGGCGGCATGGCCAAGTGTCTTATAATGTTCAGACTGGAAATCTAAGGATTACTGCCGTGTCATTTCCTTAAAAACGGGATAAGTAAACCTTTTTAGATGAAAGTATTATTTGGAGTACAGTATCTGGAGTTTACCAGAATATAATTATAATGATTTTTTTTTGGTTCTAAATCAACTTTTTTTTAAATTTTGTTGATTATTTAATTTTTTTTTTTTTCAATAAAATTTTTTTAAAAAAAATTCCACCTTTTTTTTTCCTTTAATGTTATATTTTCCATGTGGTATTCCATATGCTCGCATTGGTGATTCCCATATGCTCTCATGTGGTGATTTCCATATGCTCGCATGTGGTGATTCCATATGCTCGCATTGGTGATTCCATATGCTCCATGTGTGATTCCATATGCTTCCCATGGTGATTCCATATGCTCACATGAGTAATTCCATATCTCGTATGTGCGTGATTCATATGCTCGCATGTGGTGATTCCATATGCTCGCATGTGGTGGATTTCCATATGCTCGCATGGTGATTCCATATGCTCGCATGTGGTGATTCCAATCTCACCATGTGGTAATTCCATATCTCGCATGTGGTGGATTCTATATGTCGCATGGTGGTGATTCCATGATGCTCGCATGTGTGATTTCCATATGCTTGCATGTGTGTAATTCCATATGCTCCATATGTTACGGTAATCCATATGCTGCATGTGGTATGTCCAATGCTCGCCATGTGGTAATTCCCATATGCTCGCATGTGGTAATTCCATATGCTTGCATGTGTTAATTCCAATTGCTCGCATGTGGTTTAATTCCATTATGCTCGCATGTGGTAATATCCATATGCTCGCATGTGGTGATTCCATATGCTCGCATGTGCGTGATTCATATGCTCGCATTGTGCGTTAATTCTTGCATGTGGTAATTTCCATATGCTCATATGTGGTTAATTCCATATGCTTCCATATGTAGGTAATTCATATGCTTGCATGTGGTGACTTCTATATGCTCGCATGTTCGTTATCCATTATGCTCACATGGATGTAATTCCATATGCTCACATGTTGAATTCCATATGCTCCACATGTGAGTAATTCCAATGCTCGCATGTTGGTGATTCCATATGCTTGCATGTGGTAATTCGCATATGCTTGCCATTGTGTTTAATTCCATATGCTTGCAGTGTGGTAATTCCATATGCTCATATGTGGTAATTCCATATGCTTGCATGTGGTGATTCCATTTGCTTGCATGTGGTTGATTCCCATATGCTCACATGTGTATATGGTTTTATATGTGGCTATACACCAAAAAGGCTTTACATTTATATTCAGAATGCAGCCTCTTGTTCTCAAAATATCAAACATGCAGCGTGTTTTCATAAACGAAGAAAACATGCTATTAAAAAACAACACGTAATATAATCTAAAAGGTGAAAGAAGTGTTTCAGAAAAAAGCTTAGTAGGTTTTGGGTTGATTTTTGCGATGGGACCAACTTGGTTGGACCAAAAAGGTCCCATTTTGCTATTCATATCTGAAATGAAGTATAATAACAAATGCAAAATTTGGTGAGAAAAAATACGGAACAACTCCTAATAATGAGTACTTATAGTGCTTGCTATACAAAATAAAAGATGTTCAAGTAGACATTCTAAGGACATTTTTGTTTTAACTAGTAATCAAATAAAAGGGAAATAAATACAGGTACTTTATTTTCTTTTGTCACATACCTGGAAAGCATGCAGGATACGTTATTTGACCTGGGTGGACAGAAGCTGTGAAACCTGTACGTTATTTGACCTTTGTAAACAGAGCTAGTGGTGACATGGTCAAAGGTGCTAGTAGCATTGATTGACCTAAAATATTGTTTAAACTTGTTATTTTAAGTAAATAAACAAGAACACCGAGACCGGAAACATATCCATAATTTTCCGTACTCGTCTTGTAAACAATATAACAGTAAAAAAATATTTTTATTTTTTTATTTTTTTAATATAATGGATATTTAATTGCATAAAATAACAAGGTTAACACATTTTAGGTGAAATAATGTCAATAGCAACCTTTAGACATGGTGAGAAAAATGGTAACCATTTAAACGGCACCTAATAACTGTGTTAAACGTCTTTTAACGACAGTTCTAAACACAAATCCGTAGCGTTCCAACACTTACTTTGTTTCTTTATGACAAAAATATGCCAGTTTTGTTCGTATTTGTTGTTCCCTAAGTGATTTCAATATTCAAATATAACTATCTTCCGCTAGGGTCCCGTAACATATTTTGATTCAGATCTGAAAAAATACATACGTTGCCAGTACAACTGTTACAAATACAAAACAATTGTATATCTTGTTATAAAAAAACTAAAGTAATAGGATAACTTTTTCATCCCCTCGGTTACCGGTATGAATTTCTAGCCGGAATTTTAAGCTAAAAAACCGACCAAACCCGTTGTAGAAGAGCCCTTAACCAGAGCACTGTTTGTTCTGGTGGCGTTTTATATCACACCAATCACAGTAGAGGTCATTTGGCGAAACTTTCCACTTTACTGGTTGGGAAAAGACCTCAGGCGGCGGCGCTTTCCGAAGTTTCCTGCTATATTTCAGGACGGCCGTAATAAAAGCTTGACCTCAGGGACAGGAAAGTGGCCCAGAGGAGAAGCCACCCCAATGTTCCGTTAGCTAGCTGAATCAAACTCCTCACATTGACAGGAAAACTAAACCCTGTCAGGATTTGAAACTAAAGTTGTGGGGCCCAATTAGTACGAAAACACAAAAGTTTGATAAGTGATACTTGAAACATTTAAAGAACTATAGAAAGAACTCTTGTAAATTCTGTTTGACATTGTTGATTGAAGCGTGAACGGTACTAAGCAAATTACTAACGACGAAAAATTAAGGTTAAACTATTAGAAAAAAAAAAAAACCAAACAAATAGAACAAATCTGTAATTGACATTGCCCTTTGATGATTGTTGAAAACTGAATTTTGAAAAATGCCACAGACAAAATTACATTATTTGAAAAATACAAATGTCGGGAAGAAAATGTTTAAAAGGGGTTGCAATATTAGGACCTTGAATTGATATGACCGTTGACATTGTTCTCTTAAAATGAAGCCGCATTCACGACAAAACCAACGTAATGCGTTTGCGACCAGCATGGATCCAGACCAGCCTGCCGCAATTCTCTGATCAGGATTTCCATGGCTGGCTCGCCCTTACAAACCTATTACAAGTAGAGAAAACTGATAGCGAACAGCAGATCCTGAATCCGACTTCGCGGATGCGCAGGCTGGTCTGGATCCATGCTGGTCGCAAACGCATTATGTTGGTTTTGTCGTGACGCGGCTCAAATACATAAAAAGAAATGATTGGAAGATCTAACCTAAAATACAAGCATGAAAAGTCATGCAAAAGATAAATGTTCTGGTAATCTTCTTCAAGTATATAACGATTTTACGAACTTGGTGATAAAAATTATAATATAGAAACATTGTTTTCAAAGCGCTTTCAATTGATAAACGGAAGAATATGTTAATTAAAACAGAAGAAACAAAGTGTTCATGGAAATTAAATTTATTCGGAGAATAAAAAAATCACCAGGTATTTAATTTATCAAACCACAGGTCATATGATTATAATTATCATAAGGGTTTTCAATTGATAAATTTAGAGAAGAAACAAAGTGTTCATGGAAATTTGATTATTTCGGAGAATAGAAATGTACGGTTTATTTATTTAATTTATGCAGCCACAGGTCATATTATATATAATGACGTGTATAACACCATTCATGTATAGTCAAAACATGTAACCGAAATAGATTACAAAACGAACATAATTTATGTTAAGTACGCTTCATTTGTGTTTAAGACTGTGCGACAATCCTAACAATGCGGCTGAGACTTTTTGATGTCACCGCGGTGTTCCAAGTGCATACTGATAACCGCCACAATGGTATTGTTATCAAAAAATTACTTCAGTTGCTGATTTGATACAAATGTACTAAAATTGGGTATTACGAAAAATATAGAAAATAAGGCGAGAACAGCCTCTGATACATTATCCGAAATACAGTAAACTTCACTTATAGCGAACACGGTTATAACGAACTTCCGGTTATAAGGAACAATTTATTTTGGTACGAATTTTGCCCATCTTTATTTAACATAACAATATACGGTTATAGCGAACACGGTTATAAGGAATTAACCTTTTGTCAAATACAAATGTACTTAAATTGGGTATTACAAAAATTATAGAAAATAAGGCGAGAGCGGCCTGTGATTTATTATCCGAAAGAAGTCAGTTTTAACCTTTTCGTCATAGTTTGGAATCCTTAACTTAAAGCAGCATGATGCCTCCGTATTCATTTCAAATTTCACGAAAATTTTGAAAATGTATTTTAAAGTAAAATATTTTGAAGTGAACAGAAAAAAATGAATGTCGCATTGCAAATTGCACTTTTCAATTCATGTAAATTACCAAAAGAGGTCAAAAATATGCAAAAATAGTCCTTACCGCGTTAGTCACGCAGAAGAAACATGGTGATAAGTACTGCAAAATCAGTCATTTATCGCATATAACATGTAATTTTTTACTTGAATCTTTATACTTTCTTGAAATCTTTGTACATGTACGTATTTTACAAATTTGATTTTCTTGAAATAGTTATGCTTATCTGGAGGCATGCAGCTTTAAGGAATTTATAGTTTAACAAAAGTGGTAAGCCTGATTGGAAACAAGTTATTATGTGGAAATTATATAAGAGTATATAAAGGAAAGAGTCCTTTTGCAATCCTCGTTCATAGAACTTTCCACATTTACATACCTTGTGAAACAAAAGTTAACCATTTGATAACGCAAAGAAAAAAAAGTGTTTGGATATTTCTGTAGATACTAAAATGGAATATATCATGTCAGATAGGAATATGAAAACCATTCTCTAGTTAGCAAATTGATATTGCTTACGTATGCTTTCATTTCGTTGATTGCAGGGAATATACCGACGGACCATCGTTTCTTAATTATTCAGCCAATTCGGACGCTTACAACTGTTCCTTAAACCCGCGTTTGAAAAAAACGTTTGCAGGAACTTGGACAGGTAATCAATAAAAACAATCGTTTGATAAAATTAGAGATTACTATAGAATCTGCAACTCAATCAGCTGCAAATAGGTCCTTACACTTCTTCACTGCAATGGCTGTTAAACCCATCACAGACTCTGGAAAGCGTTTACTAAATTTGCCTGAAAATTAAACCAAAAAATACTCTCATTAGGACATTATCGATTTGGAACTGCCCCAAATTCATCTTCACATTCACCAAGAGCCAGATGAGTGCTTAGGAAATGCTACTTCTGCCGACGTTGAAAAGCTTCTACAGCACATGGTTTTGTCGCTTGCAAACACGGTGGAGTTTAGAAAATAAAGAACAGAAAAAGATAACGATTTACTATTTGTAATAGCACAGTACATTCTGATGGATTACTGTGCTATAAAATTTCAGCAGATATGATAAAACGTAAATTGTCAAGCTCGTTTGAAAACAGACCTCAATTACAGAACATCAAATTTCGGTAGGGAATTTTGGCCCATAGTTTCACTGAGGGCTTTCACATTTCAGGATTTCTATCCACCAGAAATTCCAGAAGGGAATTTTACAAGGGGAAAAAAACACATTCGATCTAAACACGCCAATTTTTCTATGTACGAGTCTTGCTATACAAATGCGTCGATAAAATCGAGTAGGTATATGGACATTGGGAAGGATAGGGAAAAAAATTTGTAAAGTATAAGAAATAAGTTTTTGAAAAGGTTTTCCGTTAAACCCAAACTGCCTTGCATAATTTTCGGAGAAAAAGCCTTATGCGAAATTGTATTTCCGGACGGTTTCCGCCATTGAATAAGTAAAAGTCAAACATTTATTTTTTCGGTAAAGCAAGAAATTCTTTCTTGCTTTGAGACAACGAGCATCTGCAACAAGGAAACTTTTTTCCCCCTCCAACCCGCATTGCCATTTTTCCCATTCAGTGGTTTAAAGAAAAAAGGGGAAATTTCGGGTCTTTTTTAAAACAACCACTTTCTTTCCCAAAAATTCAAAAGAAGACATGTAGCAGGGGTTTATCTTTTTTTTTAAAACCTCGCTCTTTTATGGCCCCGAAAATTTTCCCCCGGGTTTTCCCCAACCGATCAAATTTAATTTTTTTATATTATTTTAGAAATTAATTCCCCTTTTAAAAATGCATACCCTTTCGTTAAAATTTTTTTTTAGCCCAAAAATATCAAGGAAAACCTTCGTAAAAACACCACACTGAAATTTTTTCAGAAAAGGGCTCCCCTTTTTCTAAAAAAATTTCACTTATGCATTAAAGTAGTGACTTATTTCAGTGTCATCCGGATTTTATTTATAATAATATCTAAGACAGACAGGCCAAAAAAGGTAATCCATCGTTATACCCTTGCATCTTGCCTCTCTAATTTTGTAATACCCTCTATTTCTGTAATAGTCTGGTGTGCTTCAACAATTGTGTTATTTTACATCAAATGCCTTATTCTAACAATGTTAGGTATTATTTTGAACTACGAAAAATGTTTTCCATACGTTATTTTAATTCTGATGTTTTTCAAGTTTTCGTACAATTCCGTAAACGATGCGAGACAAGACATTCATAAACTAATTATTCGGGTTTTCAAAACAATACGTGAACTTAGTGTAGATTCCCAGTGTGATGTAACAAATCAAGTATACATATTACAAGAAAACGCTGGCCGTGACTGTTTTTCCAGATTTGCTATTTGTGAAAATGGAACAGTTTCTTTCCTGGCCTCTGGTCTCATGGTGTTTAATAAATTGATACAACCAGAAAATATTTATGTCAAGCACATTCATAAGACTTTTCTTAACGATGTTGCATCATTGCCTGGACAATTAACTCCAGGGTCAATGAAGTCAATCGTTTGTAATTGTCTAAAAGAAATAATGAGTATCATGTTTTTTTTGGGGGTTATAGGAATATTTGTTTCAACGTTTACAAATGAGGACGATATATCAGATTTAGTTCTAACATTTGTAACGTTCGTAACTGGGGACGCTTCATCAAAACTGATTACGTTTTGGTATCGAGGTAAGTCATTATCGTCTGATGAAGATGACATTTACTTCAAAGAATTAGTTAGAAATTATTTAACAAAACATGAAAGAAACAATTGCCTATTGAAGAATTTGATTATGATCTAACTTGTATAGGTGAGCAAGATGAAACAGATCCCGACAAGACGAGCATGCTTATTGAAAATTTAGATACGGAGGATGAAGCCTGGTATGTAGTCCCAATAAAAATGTCCGAAGAGGAGAATTTGACGGGTTCGCAGGTTGAGACTGTATAATACAGGAAATTCTGTACCACTTCCATAACCCTTGATATATTGATAAGATATATATATATCTGCCTAAAAATATAAAAGACTGCTCTCCACTCATTTTATGAAGGAAAATTCCGTTGGATATTTATAGAAATTTCCGTTAGCCACATGAGTTAGTACTCGTTTATAGAATGAAAGGGATGATGGCAAAAATGTTAACTAATTGTGACTTTCACCCGTTCACTCACTAGATACCTTGGATTCGCATACTGTCACTTTAATGTTTATTTTTCTCGCAAACTGTCTTTTTCCTCTCTTGACTTCTTTGCAATTGATTTTAATTTCCTTTTTTCTGTCCTGTTAAAAAGGAATTTAATGAAGGATATCTAAAATAGTAATTTTTTATATGAAATTGGAATCGATATAGGAAGATGTAGTAACATTTTTTAGAGACATAGATAACATCTATATATCTGCGTTCAGATTTTTATGATACTTTAGATTGTGATATTAAACGCTGAAATGTTAAGACTTTTTACCTCTTATGATTGTAGGGGACAAGACCATATATATTTTTCTATGATACTGCAAAACATCTAGCTGTAATTAACCATTATTTTCGTTTTTGTTACATGTATTTATTTCGTTTAATCATTTCGTTTCATATTTCGTTTGAATATTTCGTTAAACGGTACACGAGCAGCGTTTGAGCAGTACCTCTAGACGCTTGCAGAAATCATAACCACAATGTAGATGAAGTAGAAAAATATCGTTTTTTTTCGCCGATTCAAGATTACATTTTTTGCTCATGATACTGTATAAATTGTGAAGAGGGAAAGAGTAAGATGTGTGTAATTGCATTTCTGGTGGGTGGAAATGTAAGATTTTAGCATTTAATCCTTCATGCGCTTTGTTTAGAAATTTTATTTGTTAAAACGAAATCTTATTTTGTTTAAAAGAAATGAAACACTTGTGACAGCAGAAAACTAAGTATGGATAACAAATTGCTTGAGGGAATGTGTATATAACGAATTGCTTGAGGGAATGTGTATATATTATCATTATATACCAGTTATAATCGATACAATATCATAATTATGGTGTATGTTAACATTGATATATTATAAATTTGTTTTTATTGCATGATTTATTTTTGTAAACATTTATGCACATGCTTTGTAAATGCTTAAAGCAGCACGCCTCCAATTTCATGCTTATTTTCATGAACTTAAAAAAAAATGTTTTAAAGGTAATAAAAATGAATTTGCTTAAAGAAAGCAATCTACACATCACCAACAGCACTCACAACCAACGAAAATTACTAAAATAAGGTCAAAATATTTAAAATATTCGAAAATAATTTTTTGAAATATGGTTTTAAATACTAAAAAAATCAATCAGTAATCGCACATAACTTGCAAATCATTAGTCACATATTGAATCTTTTTTTCTTTACTTAAAATCATAGTACATTTTTCTGAGGTTTGACTTTACTGAAATATTTTGGCTTATCTGGAGGCATGCAGCTTTAATATATCAACAAAAATTTTGACTATCATATATCGAGTTAAATCGCGGATCTTATTCTGTGGTTAACCACTACTGTTTAAGAGTCATATTTAAGTAAGTTAGATAAAGATTTTTACATGAGCGAAAGAAATTATGGTATTCTAGTGTTTGTCATTGCATAACTGTTTAGTAACTGTTTTTTATTCGTTTTGTTTTGTTCTGTTCTTATGAAAATTGCTAATATTGGAAGTGTTTTATCTATACATGTACATTTAGTTTAACCAAGGGAAATGGAATTTGTGCATTTAACAATATGTTATAGGAAGCTGACGATGCGGGGCGTACGGTGCGCTTGTCATTATAGAAATACAAAAATAATTTCCCATAAGAACTGCCAAAAGTTTGACCTTTCACGGGTTCACGGGGTCACGTAAATTTTTTTAACCCCTCTTGCTCATTCATAGTATTTAATGTACATTATATGTATATGATTTGACACATGTATACAAATATGTATCCCTGCATTTTCATATTGTATAGTTTATGTACCGTAAATGAACTTAAAAATTTGAAAAAAACATACATGTATATATTTTATGATAATACTTGTACATAATAAATGTAGCTTGTTGTACGTATGATAATTATGATAGAACTATATGCAAGTTTAATATTCATATGTCTGATTTCAAAATATATTCCTTCTATAGTAACACGATGTTGTTGTTGTTTATTTAGTTGTTGGTGTGGAAAGCCTTCATAACAGCAAGGCTTTAGTGGTTGAGCGTATTTTTCCTCATAAAGCAATAGAAATTGCTTCAGATTAAGTTTTTTCTCTCTTATTTGTTAAATAGGGCTACAGAAAATAAATAACAATTAAGCTTGACAGAAACTGTATGTAGATCAACTCCGTGTTGGAATTGATATTTGACAGTAAAAAATATTATTCATCTTCATTGAGGTTTAGGTTTCCTTAAATGACATAAGTATCAAAATATAAAGTTGAGACATCCTGGTCACACTGCACGGGTATACCGGCAGGTCAATCGGAACATCCTCTGCACTTAAGTGATGAGACAAGCTCAATTACCTCTTTGTGTACGTAATGAAAGCATTGTTCCGAGAAATAAATTAAACAACCATTTCACCAATCGGAACGTCCGAAAAGTTGCGATTGCCTTTATTCATTCCATAAAAGGCGTCGCGCTTCGGTGCGGTTGTATAACTTTTGCAAGCGGATTATCCTCGGCTATTATCTATAGTCCTTACTCATCCGAAGATTGACGGAAAGGGCCGAAAAGTTGCGATTGACACTTTTGCACACTTATATTCCGAGGATTGTTATATATGTCAAAAATACTTATTACATGTATATTCTGACCAGAATTTTCGGGATTTTCACTGAACAGCTTTCCAAGTATCTACTTCAACACACGAGATAAACCAAGCTTCAATTATTGTGGTATAATCACAATAGACTCTTATTCACACACTTAAACTCCGAAGACTCTTATATTATGAACAATTACTCTGGTTTTCTAAAAAAATAATGCCCTGGGTTAATTCATAATAATAACGATAATGCGCGGTTTTTCTTCCAGGTCAAGCAGTGTTCAGAGTATATAACCACTAATTGCTGACCTATTTTCATGACAATGAAATCGAAAGAATTTTTAAGTTTTTATTTTTATTCCTTTTACAATCAGTGCAGTTGTTTCACATTAACATTACTGTAAATCCGGTATTATTAGCGTTGTTTAAAGTTTTCGCTGTTATTTTCGATTCGGTAATTCGAAATTTTTACTTTATTGACGAAATTAATTTGTACAGACGTCTTTTGCTAGTATTATTTCAAACTTTGTAAAATTTTTAATGAAAATCTAACGATTATACTGGATTTGTGTATTGGAGCGGTGGCCTAGTGGTTAAGGTGTCTGATTCTCAACATATGTATAACGGGTTCGAGCCCCAGGCGGGTCATGACCATGTTTCTTCATATGACACCAGTACTGGTTTGCACCAGAAAGCGGACTCGAAAGTGATTAATATATGTTGCAAGAACTTGTTAATTTGAACCAATCAAAAGTGCCCATTGTCAACCAATCAAAACCAAATCCAAAATATCATTAAGTATGCTTAGTCAAAAATTCTAACACGACCTGAATATTTAGCTATTAAACATAGAAGAACCGAAAGTATGTCTTATTATGCAATAACATCACAGTTGACGTTCTATATAGTACGGTAGCACAAAGGTGACATGGTTAAGGTAACATGTGAAGATGGACCATTGATAAAGTTATAGTTTGTCATCTCTCACAGCAATATGAAAGGATGTACACTTGTTATTTCATTTTATTTTAGTTTAAAGTATTGTTTTACACGAGTGTGGAAGATGCTACTTGTTCATTTTTTCTAAAAAAAATCTAAAGATTTATTAAATGATTTTCACAACATAGTCATGTACCAATATTAAAATTTTGTTTTCTTTCATCAGAAGTTTTTTTTTTTGGACTCCAAGAAGTTTACTGTAATCTTTTTCTGCCAAAAAAAATCTAACATCGGCCAATATCATAGCAAATTATTTATTTCCGGAATTTTTTTTTTTCAAAATCTTGGGTATGATTTACAATCACTCATCCTTTATTGCTAATAACTGAATTCCGGTTATTAATGGTTAAAAATTATTGAATACCAAAGATTGTGAAAAATAACATTCAGGAAATGACCGGTTAATTATAATATTGGCCAATGTTAGATACTTTTTGGCAGGAAAGCATTACAGTAAGACTTATACCTTCATCAATGCCATCTTTAAGGTGTCTATTTAAGACGGTTTTAAAGGTTTTTGCTTCAGCAAAAATTGAATGTAGTTGGCATGACTTGAGCCGCGCCATGACAAATCCAACATAATGGGTTTGTGACCAGCATTGATCCAGACCAGCCTGCACATCCGCCCAATCTGATCAGGATCCATGCTGTTCGCTTGCAAACCCTATAACAAGTAGAGAAACTGATAGCAAACAGCCTGGATCCTGATCAGACTGCGCGGATGCGCAGGCTGGTCTGGATCCATGCTGGTCGCAAACCCATTATGTTGGTTTTGTCATGACACGGTTCGCTTAATTTCAACCCCTCCTTACCCTCCGAAACCCCTTTCCCCACACCCTTAACAACATACCCCTTCATCCTGTAACATGTGTCAACATGACATTTGTGTTGTAGTACTTTTGTTGTTATGTCTGTGATAAAAAATGTTTTTAATAATTATTTTTTTTTAATTTATATTATTTGTATAGTCAACCAAACAATGTTTTGTAAGATAATGACTCAATGCTGAGAATTAGACATGTCAAAAATACAGAAAAAGCTTGATACTGAAATCAATTAAATTCTTTATAATTAAACACATAAAAAGTTGGATATTAAACATTTAATGTGAATATATTTATTGCATACTTTAGCATATTGTCACCTTTGTGCAATAACTGATTAACTACTAATAAATTTAGAAGGACTTGTTACGTTATTGCACTAAGGTGATGATTAATGTAGTTTATTAAGGTTCATCACATACAGTAAACATTGACTATGAACAATATTTTTTGGACGCCCTTACAGTAAATTCATAGTTACGCCCTGAGTGGCGGCATGGCCAAGTGGTTATAATGTCAGACTGGAAATCTAAGGATTACTGGCCGTGTCATTTCCTTAAAAACGGGATAAGTAAACCTTTAAAGATGAAATGTTTATTTGGATATAGTATCTGGATTTACCGGAATATAATTATAATGATTTTTTTTGGTTTCTAAATGCACTTAATGTGTAATTATTATCAATAATTCACTTCTTAATGTATATTTCCATGTGGTAATTCCATATGCTCGCATGTGGTAATTCCATATGCTCGCATGTGGTGATTCCATATGCTCGCATGTGGTAATTCCATATGCTCGCATGTGGTGAGTCCATATGCTCGCATGTGGTGATTCCATATGCTCGCATGTGGTGATTCCATATGCTCCCATGTGGTGATTCCATATGCTCGCATGTGGTGATTCCATATGCTCCCATGTGGTGATTCCATATGCTCACATGAGGTAATTCCATATGCTCGTATGTGGTGATTCCATATGCTCGCATGTGGTGATTCCATATGCTCGCATGTGGTGATTCCATATGCTCGCATGTGGTGATTCCATATGCTCGCATGTGGTGATTCCATATGCTCGTATGTGGTGATTCCATATGCTCACATGTGGTAATTCCATATGCTCGCATGTGGTGATTCCATATGCTCGCATGTGGTGATTCCATATGCTCGCATGTGGTGATTTCATATGCTCGCATGTGGTAATTCCATATGCTTGCATGTGGTGATTCCCATATGCTCGCATGTGGTAATTCCATATGCTCGCATGTGATAATTCCATATGCTTGCATGTGTTTATTCCATATGCTCGCATGTGGTAATTCCATATGCTCGCATGTGGTAATCCATATGCTCGCATGTTGGTAATTCCATATGCTCGCATGTGGTGATTCCATATGCTCGCATGTGGTGATTCCATATGCTCGCATGTTGTAATTCCATATGCTCATATGTGGTAATTCCATATGCTCATATGTGGTAATTCCATATGCTTGCATGTGGTGATTCTATATGCTCGCATGTGGTTATCCATTATGCTCACATGATGTAATTCCATATGCTCACATGTTGTAATTCCATATGCTCACATGTAGTAATTCCATATGCTCGCATGGGGTGATTCCATATGCTCGCATGTGGTAATTCCATATGCTCGCATGTGGTAATTCCATATGCTTGGCATGTGTTAATTCCATATGCTCGCATGTGGTTATTCCATATGCTCGCAATGTGGTAATTCAATATGCTCGCATGTGGTAATTCCATATGCTCGCATGTGGGTGATTCCATATGCTCGCATGTGATGATTCCATATGCTCGCATGTGGTAATTCCATATGCTCATATGTGGTTATTCCATATGCTTGCATGTGATGATTCTATATGCTCGCATGTGGTTAACCATTATGCTCACATGATGTAATTCCATATGCTCACATGTTGTAATTCCATATGCTCACATGTAGTAATTCCATATGCTCGCATGTGGTGATTCCATATGCTTGCATGTGGTAATTCCATATGCTCGCATGTGGAAATTCCATATGCTCGCATGTGGTAATTCCATATGCTCGCATGTGGTAATTCCATATGCTCGCATGTTGTAATTCCATATGCTCGCATGTGGTGATTCCATATGCTTGCATGTGGTAATTCCATATGCTCATATGTGGTAATTCCATATGCTCATATGTGGTAATTCCATATGCTTGCATGTGGTGATTCCATATGCTTGCATGTGGTGATTCCATATGCTCACATGTGTTATATGTGTTTCATATGTGGCTATACACCAAAAGGCTTTACATTTATATTCAGAATGCAGCCTCTTGTCTCAAAATATCAAACATGCAGGTGTTTTCATAAACGCAGAAAACATGCTATTAAAAAACAACACGTAATATAATTAAACGGTGAAAGAAGTGTTTCAGAAAAGAGCTGGTATGTTTTGGGGTTGATTTTTGCGATGGGACCAACTTGGTTTGGGACCAAAAGGTCCGATTTTCTATTCATATCGTGAAATCAATATATATAACAAAATGGCAAAAGTTTGGTGAGAAAAAATACGGAACAACTCCTAGATAATGATTTACTTATAGTGCTTGATACAAAATAAAAGATGTCAAGTAGACATCTAAGGACATTTTTGTTCTAACTAGTAATCAAATAAAAGGTAAATAAATACAGGTACTTTATTTTCTTTTGTCACATACCTGAAAGCATGAGATACGTTATTTGACCTAGGTGGACAGAAGCTGTGAAACCTGTACGTTATTTGACCTTTGTAAACAGAGCTAGGGGTGACATGGTCAAAGGTGATAGTAGCATTGATTTGACCTAAAATATGTTTAACCTTGTTATTTTAGTAAATAACAAAACACCGAGAACGGACATACCAATAATTTTCGTACTCGGATGTTGCATACCTTAACAGTAAAAAAAATATATTTTTTAATATAATGGATATCTTATTGCATAAATAACAAGGTTAAACACATTTTAGGTCAATTCAATGCCACTAGCACCCTTAGACATGGTGAGAAAAAATAATAACCATTTAAACGGCAACCTAATAACTGTGTTAACTGCGTTAAACGACAGTTCTTAAACAATCCTTAGGTTTTCAACATTAACTTTGTTTCTTTATGACAAAATATGCCATTTTGTTGTACCCTAAGTAATTACAATACATATCCAAATATTAACTATTTTCCGCTAGGGTCGTAACATATTCGATCAGATCTGAAAAAGATACATTGTTGAGTACAACTACAATACAAACAATTGATATATCTTGTTATAAAAAAGCTAAAGTAATATCTAGTATCAATTTATAACTTTTTCACCCCTTTGTCAAATATTAACATCGGTTACCGGTTATTGAATTTCTAACCGGGTTTTAGCTAAATCCGACCGAACCCATTTAAACGGCTCTGAACAGGGCACGTGTTTGGTTCTGGTGGGTTTTTATATCACACCAACACAGTAGAGGTCATTTGGCGACTTGCCAGCTTTACTAGTTGGGAAAGACCTCAGGCGGCGCCTTTCCGAAGTTTCCGTGCTTTATTTCAGCATGGCCGTTATAAAAGGTGTGACCTCAAGAAAGGGAATGGGCCCAGAGGAGAGCCACCAACGTTCCGTTAGCTAGCTTAATCACTTCCTCACATGACAGGAAACTAAATCCCTGTCAGGATTTGAAACTAAAGTGGTGTGGGGAAATTAGTACGAAACACAGCAAGTGATAAGTGATACTTGAAACACTTAAAGAACTATAGAAAGAACTTCTTTTAAGTGCTGTTTGACATTGTTGATGAAGGAGAAACGGCACTAGAAATACTTAAGACGAAATAAAGGAAACTAAAAGAACCATAGATACAACAAATCTGTATTGCTCACTACTTTTGTACATTGCTTTGATGATTGTGAAACTGAATTTTGAAAAATGCCACAGACACAATTACATTATTGAAAAATACAATGGTCGGGAAGAAAATATACAAGGGGTTGCTAATAGATGACCTTGATTGATATAACCGTGACATTGTTCTCTAAATGAGCCGCGTCACGACAAAACCAATGTAATGCGTTTGCGAGCAGCATGGATCCAGACCAGCCTGCACATCCGCGCAATCTGATCAGGATCCATGCTGTTCGCTTACAAACCCTATTACAAGTAGAGAAACTGATGGCTAGCGAACAGCATGGATCCTGATCAGACTGCGCGGATGGGCAGGCTGGTCCGGATCCATGCTGGTCGCAAACGCATTATGTTGGTTTTGTCGTGACGCGGCTCAAATACATGAAAAGAAATGATTGGAAGATCTAACCTAAAATACAAGCATGAAAAGTCATGCAAAAGATAAGTGTTTTGGTAATCTTCTTCAAGTATATAACGATTTTACGAACTTGGTGATAAAAATTATAATATAGATAAGTATTAGAAACATTGTTTTCATAGCGCTTTCAATTGATAAGAGGAAGAATATGTTAATTATAATAGAACAAACAAAGTGTTCACGGAAATTTGATAAAGTCGGAGAATACAAATGTACGGTTTATTTAATTTATCCAACCACAGGTCATATTATGATTATAATTATCATAAGGGCTTTCAAATGATTAAAGGAAAAAGATGTTATAAGAAAAGAAACAAAGTGTTCATGGAAATTTGATTTATTCGGAGAATAAAATTGTACGGTTTATTTATTTAATTTATGCAACCACAGGTCATATTATATATTATGACGTGTATAACAACTTTCTTAAGCATAAACAAAACATGTAACCAAAATAGTTTACAAAAAACAAACATTTTTTATGTTAAGTACGCTTCATTTGTGTTTAAGACTGTGCGACAATCGTTACAATGCGGCTGAGACTTTTTGATGTCAAGTGCATACTATTAACCGCCATAATGGTATTGTTATCAGATAATTACTTCAGTTGCTGATTTGATACAAATGTACTAAAATTGGGTATTACGAAAAGTATAGAAAATAGGGCGAGAGCAGCCTCTGATACATTATCCGAAATACAGTAAACTTCACTTATAGCGAACACGGTTATAACGAACTTCCGGTTATAAGGAACAATTTATTTTGGCCCGAATTTTGCCCATCTTTATTTAATGTAATAATAATATACGGTTATAGCGAACACGGTTTTAAGGAATTAACCTCTTGTCAAAGTTTGGAATCCTTAACTTAAAGCAGCTTGATGGAGGTATTCATGCTAGTTTTCACGAAAATTTTGAGAATGTATTTTAAATTAAAATATTGTGAAGTGAACAGAAAAAAATGAACGACACATTGCAAATTGCACTTTTCAATCCATGTAAATTACCAAAAGAGGTCAAAAATATGCAAAAATAGCCCTTACTGCGTTAGTCACGCATTAGAAACATGGTGATAAATACTGCAAAATCAATAATTAATCAAACATAAATTGTTACTTGAATCTTAAAACTTTCTTGAAATCTTAGTACATGTACGTTTTCTTCTAATTTGATTTTCTTGAAATAGTTTGGCTTATCTGGAGGCATGCAGCTTTAAGGAAGTTATAGTTTAACAAAAGTGGTAAGCCTGATTGAAACAAGTTATTATGTGGAAATTATATAAGAGTATATAAAGGAAAGAGTCCTTTTGCAATCCTCGTTCATAGAACTTTCCACATTTACATACCTTGTGACACAAGAGTTAACCATTTGATACGCAAAGAAAAAAAGTGTTGGATATTTCTGTAGATACTTAAATGGAATTTATCATGTCAGATAAGAATATGAACCACTCTCTAGTTAGCAAATTGATATTGCTATACGTATGCTTTCAATTCATGGAGTGCAGGGAATACACTGACGGACCATTGTTTCTTAATTATTCAGCCAATTCGGACGTTTACAATTGTTCCCTCAAACCCGCGTCTGAAGAAACAGTTGCAGAGCTTGGACAGGTAATCAATAAAGACAACCGTTTGATAGAATTAGAGATTACTATAAAATCTAACTCATCAGCTGCAAAAGGGTCCTACACTTCTTCAACGCAATGGCTGTTACCAATCACAGACTCTGGAAGGCGTTTACTAATTTTGCATAAAAATTACACAATACTCTCTTTAGGCACATTATCGTATGGAATTGCCCAAATTCATCTTCACATTCACCAAGAGCCAGACGAGTGTTTAGAAAATGCTACTTCTGTCGGCGTTGAAAACCTACTCCAGCACATGGTGTTGTCGCTTGCAGACACGGTGGATTCTAGAAATAAAGACAGAAAAGATACGATTTACATTTGTAATGGCACAGTAAATGACCCTGATAATGGACATTGTTGTAAACTCTCAGCAGATATTACAAACATAACTTGTGAAGCTCTTCGAGATGACTCGATGTTCGACATCATGTTATGGATGATGGCTATAGGTGGACAATTGTTCTCAATGCAGATTGTACATTTCATTCTAAAAGACGTTAATTTTTACGCGTATTATAAAAAACACACATTCAGTCTAAACGACGCCAGTTTCTATGTACGAGTTGCTATATCGAAAGATCGTGATACATTGAAGGATAGAAAAAAGTTTGTTAAGTATAGAAATAAGTTTGAAAAGGTTTCTGTTACACCCGACTGCTTGCATAATTTTCGAGAAAAACTTATGAAATGTATTTCCGACGGTCCGATGGATATCAATAAAGTTGAAACATTTACTTTTCGGTTAAACTCAGGAACTCTTTCTTGCTTAGTAGACAACGAGCATCTGCAACCAGAAACTTCTGCGGTTCCAACTATATTAAACTTTCTCTTTTCAGCTGTAAAGGAAGTTTTTCCTCCAACACCGCCCGAAAGACTTGCAATAGTGCTTAGCTTTCCTTTAATCCTCATCTTTAGTTTGCCAAACATTATCCTTGCGCTCGATACACGTTTCGCAATCGGTCATTCTCTTTTTACGTTAATGTCACTAATAATGACACCTATTTTAATACTAAGATATAGAGAGATCCTTGCTAGAAAACCAAATAACGTAAATGCAGACCTTAATTATTATTTTTATTATTTGACCGTTTTAACTTTAGGAAACGTAAATGGTGTAAGTATGATTTTTTACACCCAATGCCTTTATTATACAATGTTAGGTATAATTTTGAACTACGAGAAATGTTTTCCATACGTTATTTTGATTTTGATGTTCTTCAAGTTTGCTTTCACTTTCGTAAACGATGCGAGACAAAATAATCATAAACTGACTATTCGGATTTTCAAAACAATACGTGAACTTAGTGTAGAATCACAGTGTGATGTAACAAATCAAGTATATATATTACAAGAAAACTCTGGCCGTGACTGTTTTTCCAGATTTGCTGTTTGTGAAGATGGAACAGTTTCTTTCCTGACCTCTGGTCTCATGGTGTTTAATAAATTGATACAACCAGAAAATATTTATGTAAAGCACATTCATAAGACTTTTCTTAACGATGTTGCATCATTGCCTGGACAATTAACTCCAGGGTCAAAGATGTTAAGATTTTTCAAAAGTGTAGCAGAAATAATAAGTATCATAGTTTTACTATCGGTTATAGCAATATTTGTTTTAACGTTTACAAAGGATGACGATATATCAGATTTAGTTCTAACATTTGTAACGTTCGTAACTGGGGAGGCTTCATCAAAACTGATCACGTTTTGGTATCGAGGCAAGTCATTATCGTCTGATGAAGATGACATTTACTTCAAAGAATTAGTTAGAAATTATTTAACAAAACATGAAGAACAATTGCCTATTGAAGAATTTGATTATGATCTAACTTGTATAGGTGAGCAAGATGAATCAAATCCAGACAAGACGTGCATGCTTATTGAAAATTTAGATACGGAGGATGAAGCCTGGTATGTAGTCCCAATAAAAATGTCCGAAGAGAAAAATTTGAGTGGTTCGCAGGTTGAGACTGTATAATACAGGAAATTCTGTACCACTTCCATAACACTTGATATATTGATAAGATATATATCTGCCTAAAATATAAAAAGACTGCTCTACTCATTTTATGAAGGAAAATTCCGCTGGATATTTATAGAAATTTCCGTTAGCCACATGAGTTAGTACTCGTTTATAGAATTGAAAGGGATGATGGCAAAATGTTAACTAATTGTGACTTTCACCCGTTCACTCACTAGATACCCTTGGATTCGCATACTGTCACTTTAATGTTTATTTTTCTCGCAAACTGTCTTTTTCCTCTCTTGACTTCTTGCAATTGATTTTAATTTCTTTTTTTCTGTCCTGTTAAAAGGAATTTAATGAAGGATATCTAAAGATAGTAATTTTTTATATGAAATTGGAATCGATATAGGAAGATGTAGTAACATTTTTTAGAGACATAGATAACATCTATATATCTGCGTTCAGATTTTTATGATACTTTAGATTGTGATATTAAACGCTGAAATGTTAAGACTTTTTACCTCTTATGATTGTAGGGGACAAGACCATATATATTTTTCTATGATACTGCAAAACATCTAGCTGTAATTAACCATTATTTTCGTTTTTGTTACATGTATATATTTATGATGTAAGGGCCGAGAATACATACGAACTACTTTCGCAGTTTTGCAGCGACCATCTAGATTTTGACCTAGGGGATTATTTTGTCCAGCGTGTGCACCGTTTAGGCTCTCTTCGTCGCGCTAGTGGTCTTACGCAAACTCCCAGACGTCCAATCATTGTCGCTTTTCGAGATTTTAGCGACACAGAGTTCATCCTTCAGCAAGCTAGAAAACTGAAGCATACACGATATAGTATTGATAGGGACTATCCGAAGGAAATTGCTAGCGCAAGAAAACGACTTTGGGGCCGTTATCGCAATGAAAGAGATTCGCATGGTTCAGAGGTAAAACTCGCGTATCCAGCGAAACTCATTGTAAAGGGACGAGTTATAGCAGACGAGTTCCCCGACTGGCATGAAATCTTGAACCAAGACAGGTGTAAAATGTTTATGGGTCAAAATAGTTCGCATAGTAAACATAACCAAAGTGTCTACTCTGTTTCAACGGAAGCCGATAACTCTGTTAGCAACCCTCAATTTTTACAATCGCCGGCGCATCCTAGTGATAGTCGAAATCAAACATATCGCATACCACCACGAATACCTACGTATAGCCAAGTAACAGCGGGAACTGCCTCTAGCTCGCCAAATATACCCCATTTTAGCATTGTATCGTCTGCTTTAACAGTAGACGACAGACGGCACGTGGAGCGTGACAACCTAGTGAACGGTAGTGGCACGGACGGTCATAATTTTTCACCTAATTCCGTATTAATCGAAAATCACGAGAAAATCACCGGACAATAGGACAATAGGAGAGACAACCTATTAAATGTGCACTTTTAAATGTACAGTGTCTCGTTTCCAAAAATGTAAATAAACTAGAAACACCCGAATTACGGACTTTATTCGATGATTACAGTATGATTTTCTTGACAGAAACTTGGTCGAGTGAATATATTAACATGAAGGTTGACGGTTTTGAGTTATTTAGTCTACATCGGTCGGAGAAAAATAGCTATAGTAAAAGAAACTCTGGCGGCGTTGCTGTATACGTAAAACTTGACTAGATTGATTTTGTGTCTTTATACAGCACAGATAGCGATGATATTTTGTGGCTGAAAATTGACGGTTCAGTATTTGATTTACATAATGATATATTTTTGTGTCTTTGTTATGTAGTACCGAAAGGAAGCTCAAGAGAAGCTTACATTTTGTCAAATATATATGATAGAGTTTTAAATGAAATGGTAAAATTAGTAGTATCACAAATGATAATTGTTCTTTTATAGTTCTAGGGGATTTAAATAGCCGAGTTGGTCAGTTGAATGATTATGTCAATGATGATGAATTAGATATACATATTAGCTCCTTTCTACCTGATAATTATGTACCAGATCATGTTTTACCAAGAATGTCTCAAGATTTTGGGACAAACCAGAATGGAACATTGCTTTTAGACTTTTGTAAGCAATCTGGCCTCAGAATACTAAACGGTCGTATAGGAAAAGATGCAAATATAGGGAAATACACATTTATTGGTCCGCTCGGAAATAGTTTAGTTGATTATGTATTAGCAAGTGGAAATATTTTTAAATTGTGTGATTCCTTTGAAGTGCTAGATCCTAATATATTATCTGACCATTGTGTAGTAACATTTAGCCTTTCTGCAAAATTGCAAGATATAGATTTGTTAGATGAAAATGTTTGTAGCAATATAGAATATACGTATAAATGGAATACAGATAAGTTACATGATTATAAACGAAATCTGTCTGAGGATTTAGTGTTACAACAAATAAATAATCTTACATCTGAATTAAACGCTGTAGTAAATAGCAATGATGTTGACGAAAACATATCTTGTTTTTTAACTATAATTGACAGAGTTTGCTCCCCACTATTTAAGCATGTACCGAAAAACCCAGTAAACACTCCTGTTATAGATATGAAGCAAAAATGGTTTGACGATGAATGTGCGTCAAAACGAGACTTTTTCTATAAATGCCTAAATGTGTATCGAAATTGTAAAAGTGATAGTTAATAAAGTAAATATGTGCAGAGCAAGGTCGCAGTATAAAACACATGTTAAGGGAAAAGCGTTTATAGATATAGACAATTTAATACAAATAAATTGATTAAAGCCAGGGTTGAAAATGCAAAGCAGTATTGGAAAATGTTGAAAGGGTTATTCTGGTAATACCGTTAATTCAATGTCACCTTCAACTGAACATTTCGCCAGATATTTTAAAGCCATTAATAACCCGGAAAATACTTTTTACCAGGCAGATGAAGATATGTTATTTTTTAACGATAGATATTTAAATGGGGAACTTCAAGTAATGTTTTCTGAATTAGACGCAGAGATAAGTAACTTAGAAATTGTAAAGCAGTTAAACAGCTTAAGAACAGTGCTAGTGGAGGACCCGATCTATTACTCAATGAATTTTTTAAGCATGGTATAGACATATTACTACCGTATTTATTCCAATTATTTAATAAATGTTTAAATATGGGTTATTTTCCAAGTGCATGGAGCGACGGTTTTATTGTGCCAATTTTAAAAGTGGTGACTTAAGGGAGCCAAGTAATTATAGAGGTATTACCCTATTAAGTGTGTTAGGTAAACTGTTCACTAGAATTTTGAATAACAGGTTGAATGCATGGGCCGAAAATTATAATGTTTATATAGAGGCGCAGGCCGGTTTTTCGAAAAAATATGAGTACAGTAGATAATATTTTTGTTTTTAAGCAGCCTTATATCTTATACGTTAAACAATAAAGAAAAACTTTTTTGTGCATTTGTTGATTTTCAAAAGGCCTTTGATTTTGTGGTAAGAGATATTTTTGTGGTACAAACTTATTAAATTAGGAATAAGAGGGAACATTTTAAATGTGATTAAGTCAATGTATGAGTGTGTAAAATCACAAGTTAAAGTTTTTAACTCTTTAAGTGAAGTTTTTGAGTGTCATTTAGGGGTCCGTCAAGGTGAATGTCTATCACCTTTCCTATTTAGCATGTTTTTAAACGATATAGAAGATATATTTATTAAATAAAGGTATAGAAGGCATTGATATTGGTACCATGAAACTATGTTTACTATTGTATGCGGATGACATTGTATTATTTTCTCATTCTGCAGATGGCTTACAGAATTCATTAAATGTGTTACAAGAATATTGTTCTAAATGGAAGCTTACTGTCAATACTAAGAAAACAAAAATTATGATTTTTAGAAAAGCTGGACGTCTTCCTGAAAATTTAGTATTCACTTATAATGATGAAAATATAGAAATTGTTAGCAAGTTTAAATATCTGGGTGTTATATTTACGACAGGAGGTGTTTTTAATGAAATGGACAAAATGTTAGCAGGCCAAGCTTTGAAAGCAACTTTTCAACTTGATAAATATTTGTATAAGTTCACACCAATCACACCTAAACATATGTTAAATTTGTATGATAAATTAGTAACGCCTGTAATGAATTATTGTTCTGAAGTATGGGGATTTCACAAAGCTACTCATATAGAAAGAGCGCATCTTAGTTTTGCAAAAGATTATTAGGTGTTAAAAATAAGTTGTCAAAATGCATTTGTTTATGGTGAAACCGGAAGAGTCTCTTATATTACTCATAGATATTTACATATAATACGGTACTGGTTAAAGTTATGTCAAAGTGATGATGTTAAATATGCAAAGAAAATGTACAATGTTTTAAAAAGTGATCTTGAATCCCATCCTAATCATATAGGTTGGGTATACAATGTAAAAAGGTTATTATCTAGATTAGGATTTTATGATGTTTGGTTAAACCAAGGAGTTGGTGATGTCAATATATTTTTGAATATTCTAAAGACACGATTGTACGATATATACCAACAGGACTGGAATGCAAGTTTACAGGAATCATCAAGAGCATTATTTTACAGAACAATTTCTAGTTTTAATTTTCAGAATTACTTAAATGTTTTAAATGTAGAAAAATATAGAAAGGCAATGTCTAGATTGAGAATGTCATCCCATAGGTTAGAAATTGAAACAGGTAGATGGAGAAAACCTATAAGCACACCAATTGAACAAAGAAAGTGTAAATTTTGCAATGTACTAGAGGATGAATTTCATTTTATTATTGAGTGTACACTTTACGCTGATCTCAGGCGTCAGTATATAAATAGAAATTACTGGGTTCATCCAAATTATATTAAATTTGTAGAGTTGATTAATACCACAAATGTAGTCGACATAAAGAAGTTAGCAGCTTATATTTACAATGCATTTGAAAAAAGAACATTGCTGCTATCAACAATTTAGTTATATGTTTAAATGTTTAAAAAAAGAAATGTACACATGTGGTTATAATATTATACTAACTATGTTTACATGTTTTCTATAAATAGATGCTTTGTCTCTCCCTACATGTATGTTAGTATAGAAATGAAATGTAGAAATAAATCTGTCATTGATATATGATTACCTACATGTATATCCAGTACAATATTGTTAACACCTATATAATTACATATTGTTTTCAACATTGAATGTTATATTGCTGCATGTACATGGGCCATAAATGGCTTACTACTTAATAAAGATATATATATATTTATTTCGTTTAATCATTTCGTTTCATATTTCGTTTGAATATTTCGTTAAAACGGTACACGAGCAGCGTTTGAGCAGTACTCTAGACGCTTGCAGAAATCATAACCACAATGTAGATGAAGTAGAAAAATATCTCTTTTTTTCGCCGATTCAAGATTACATTTTTTGCTCATGATACTGTATTAAATTGTGAAGAGGGAAAGAGTAAGATGTGTGTGTAATTGCATTTTCTGGTGGGTGGAAATGTAAGATTTTAGCATTTAATCCTTCATGCGCTTTGTTTAGAAATTTTTATTTGTTAAAACGAAATCTTATTTGTTTTTAAAAGAAATGAAACACTTTGTGACAGCAGAAAACTAAGTATGGATAACAAATTGCTTGAGGGAATGTGTATATAACGAATTGCTTGAGGGAATGTGTATATATTATCATTATATACCAGTTATAATCGATACAATATCATAATTATGTTGTAGGTTAACATTGATATATTATAAATTTGTTTTTATTGCATGATTTATTTTTGTAAACATTTATGCACATGCTTTGTAAATGCTTAAAGTTATATTCCTGGTCAAATTCATCAAAACAGATTGTCAAATTAACGCCTTATTGTTATCAAATGCATTATTTAACTAGTATTGACAAAGTTCTCCAACTTAGAAACGCTCTCCGTAACATTTCTGACCATTCTAAAAAATGCATTTTCTTATTTGACTGGGTTAGTCAAATAAGATTTTTATATTTTGGCGGGAAGCCCTTCGATTATTTTTCCGTAAATGTTCGGATCTGAGTCACGTGATATGATTTACCAAACCAAAATAAATGGCGGACAATACGAAAGGTGTGTCACGTATACGAGAAATAAATTTTGAGATTGGAAAAGAAAAAGCGAAAAAGTGGGGGAAGAAACTGTGATTTAATTCAATCAAGGATATACTCCGGTAGTGATTCAAAGCGATGAAAAGTTTCTAAAAAGGGTAATTAAAACAAAAAGGCGACCGTGAAGTTGTTAATCTGATTGGACAGGTGAGGTTGATCATCGTTTTTGTTTGCATTTAATTTTTTTTCTAGAAAAAATTCACCTACGAATATATAAACACAGGATATTGTGTTATAGTTTTTACGATGGTTTTGGACTTTATGATAAAAGAAATTAAGGCTTGCCGAATCCACGTCTGTGAATCAAGTTTTCGTTCACTGTAAATTTTCGTACCAATAAATATTTGTTAACAAATTTATAACAGGTTTTAAAATAAAGATCCTGAGCCTAATCCTTTACAATTTTATGGCGTATGTTCATTGTAACCATTGTAATATCGTTTAAATGACCAATCACTTATCTTTTAAGAATCATTTAAGGACACAACAAATTATATTTTTAGAAATAAATTTATATTTTCCAATCACATTATTGTTTTTTACTGTAAGCTGTTAGTAACTACAATGCTGTGAAATAGATTAGCCACATGTGTCTCAAAAAGGGTTAGAACTAGTTGACTAGCAGAACAGGGGCATTTTCTTCAAAGCATGTTTCAACTATTCAAGGGTAAGTCCTTAAATGTGACGTTTCCTTTGATTTTGAGATAATTTTGCTTTTGGGCAAACCTTGGACCGACATTTTTAAGCAATAACAAGCCCGTAAGTCTGATTATTGATCTACTATCCAGGGTTGTTGAATCTTAAAAGAAATAAAGTTAGAAAAAATATAAAATGTTGTCTGGAAAATCGCACGAAAATCAATATTTTTGTCTCATTTGAATCATTTTTTGCAGTTAAAAATTTCAGCATTTCACAAATTTGAAAAATAGTAGTCATGGACCAATAACCATAATTGTGCTGGGAAACGTTATAATAATTCTTATTGACAACCCCCTTCTTCCTTATAAGCAAGCAGTGCAGCAATTCATGGTATTGTAATTTTTGGTTTGAATAGTCAAGATTTTAGGCCATGGGTACTAGTATGCTATATTTTTTCAAATTACAGAAATAAGTCAATTTCATCATCATCATGTGTTGCAATACCACTACCAGGGACATCAAAGATGAAACCTGCGACTTCAGTGCATATGCAGAGGAGAAGTAAAGTACAACCCATTTTTTGTCCGAAAAGTGGGGGGGGGAAACCAAAGGGGGGGGTTATAATAATTACCTTTTCAAAATTTGCTATTTATAACTATATACTTGCATAACTGAATTTTACTTAATATAATTTCATATAGAAACTGATTTGAACATATATTATTATTCTGTTTTGGGGTTTTAGTCACATACGACGACACAGTTATAGGCTATTATCGCGAACTTAGTATTCCCAGCAGTAATTACTGGGGAGGAAGATCCTCAGATGCCTTCGATGCAGTTATCATTTCCCAGCCCACAAACGGGCACCTTTAGTTTGAACTACGTTCCCGTAAGGGTAGCCCGGATGTTTCCCACATTTTAAAAATCCAAAGTCCCGTTTGGGAAATTTGAAAAAACCCCCAGCGGTGAAGGGAAGTTTGGGGTTTTTTAAGCAACGGGAACCCTTTAAACCCCTTTGGCCAGGAAAAACTTATATAAATGCTGAAATTAGTTTTTTTTTTAGTTTATTTTAACCCCAAAAAAAAAAATATATAAAATGTTTAACATTATCCATAATAACTATGAACAGATAAATTTATAATGATTTAAATATTAAAAAAATTAAAGACATTTTTTAAAGGGGATTTTAATTTCTGTATTTGAAAAAGAAAAAAAAGCATTAAAATGGTTAATTTTGGTCCAATTTAAAAATTTTTGGGTTTTCATTTAAAGGAAAGAGTTTTTTATTTTTTTGACTCCTAATATTATTATAAAAGGGAATTGTTTACTGAGGTGAAAAAATAAAAGAAAGGGGGGTTTAACTTTAGGTTTTTAAAAACCCAAATTTTGAAAAAAAATTATAAGGCCGCGTTTATACAAAACCCAAAATTTAAAGGTTTTTGCGACCCGCATGGTCCCGGGCCCGCCCGCGGAAACTGCGCAGTTGATCAGGATCCCTGTTTTTTAAACTTTTAAAAAACCCCAAAAAAGTTTGGAACTAAATACCGAACAGGGTGGGTCCTTTTTCGACTGCGCGGAAACGCAGGCTGGTTTGGATTTTCCAAGTGGGCGCAAACCCCACCCCACTATGTTGGTTTTCGTGAGCGGGGCCCTTATGGTTTTTGGAAAAGGTTTGGGTTTTAGTCAATTCTCAGCCATACAAAAATTACGGGTTCCTCAAAAAGTGGGGGTAACTTTTTTTTAGTTTCAATCAAACATCAAAAATTTCTAATTTCTAGGGTTTTTTTTTTCAAAAACTAAATTTCATTTTTATGTCAGATTTCTTGTTGGCTACAAAATTTTCATTTTTTTAAAAAAATTTTGAAATGTACAACATGAAAATTTAAAAAACTTTCTTTTTAGACAAAGTGTTTAAAAAGGGTTTAAAAAGGGGGATACATGTTTTTTAAAAAAACCATCATTGGAATTTTAAACACGGCCCCGGTTTGGGGCCCCTGGCCAGTTTAAAATTTGTTTGGGCCCGTGAAATTTTAAAAAATTTTAGTTAAATATATGGTTTGAAAAAATTCAAAACGAAATTTGGGCCGTTTAAATTTAAAAACTTTTTAAACAAAAGACTGTGAAAACAAAATTTTTTTAAATTATATTCTTTAAAAAAAGGAAATTTTTTTTAATTGTTTTACTGATGCAAAACTGCTGTTTGTTGTTTAAAAACCCAAAGGGGGGATTTATTTTCTTAGTAAAGTTTGGTGGAGACTAAAAATTTTACAATTCTTATGAGAAAATTTTTTGCTAAAAAGAAAAGGAATTTTCCAAAAATTTTATTTTTTTTCTTCTAAATTTTTAAAACAAATTTTTGGTTTAATCTTTTAGGTAGCACTAAAAAAAGAAAAACCCAAAAAAATTTCCCTTTTGGAGTTGAAATTTAGCACAACCATTCATTTCTGGTTTTGTTATTAAAAATGCTACAGGCTTTTAAACTATTATGGGAAGTAACAATTAAAATTTTTTTTGATTTTGTTTTTGTTTGATATTTTTTTATGTTTTCTGTTCTCCAAAAAATAAATTTTAAAAATTTAGGGCAAAAATAATTGTATTTTTGCAAGAAAAATTTAAAGCATTTAAGATTTTGGTGCAAAAATGTGGAAAAACTTCATAGGTTTATGGGAAACATTTTATTAAAAATAAAAGTAAATGCTTTTGTAATTTTTTCATTTAAACTTGTTGGGGTGACTTCTTTTCCATTTTTTTATTTCCCGCTTTTTTTGTCTTTTTATTTTTTTTGGGAAAAAATATATTTTGTCTGCATCAATTTAAGTTTAATTTTAGCCCCTTTAATGGTTTTGTTTTTTTGATAAAGGAAAAACACCAATGCCTAAAACAAACATGGCCCCTTAGAAACCAGAACAAACCTGGCTGCAAAGGAAATAAGAATTTACATAGTCTGAAAAATTGGTTGGTTTTTTTGAAAAGATGACATAAAAATCAAATGAGGTATGTTCTTTATCGGTACCCAAAAAAAAATTTTTAAAAGGGGTTCCCCCGGAGCTTTTGTTTTTAACCGATTGGCCCAAAAAAAGTTGAAAACCAATTTTCCCAAAGTTGGAAACCTTTTCTGAAAAGGGTATGTTTTTTTTTTGTTAAGATTTTCTTTGGGGTTTTGGGGTTAAAAATTTTTTAAAAAGGTTTATTTTCCTTTAAATGGAAAGGGTTTTATGTCACAGCCCAACCCTTTTTATTTAACGCAAAAAGGGCCACAAAAATTGTATAAAATTTTAAAAGGCATTTATTTTCTTTTCAATTGAAGGATAAGGCTGGTAATAAACTTTTTAAAGGGGGAAATTTTTTACCTTTTTAACTTTTTTTTTTTTATCTAAAAGGGGGGGGGGGGGGCAAAAGAAAAGAATATGTTAATTTAAAGGATTTTTTCCCTTTCCCAAAAAACATTTTTAAAAGGAAAAAATTTTCCATTTTTTGTTTTTCAATTTTTTGAAGTTTCAGCTGGATGGAGGGGGGTTTCCCCGAACTTGATGAATTTTACCAAAAAATTTGGTTACAACCACCCGTTTTAGGAGACAATCTTTTTCAGGCCCTAGAAATTTTAATAAACTGGGAAAATAACCCTACATCACCCAAAAGGGGGAAACGTTTGGTATTTTTTACTTTACAAAACCCCCAACATGTAATGGTTTCACAATTTTAACAGAATGAAAAAAACAGGCCAGTTTGTGTAAATAAAGTAATTGTTTGGAACTATAATAAATGTCAAAATTAAGATTACTCTTTTACTGAGTTCGTAATTATGGATGTAGCATGTTTCTTTGTTTATTTTCAATAGAAAGATTTCAGTTCTTCAAACAATAAAAGAGGCAAAACCTAAATAAAATTTGTGCGTTATCTTCTTTGGGGATAAAAGTTTTCAACATTTTTTTTTCAGATTTTTCATTGAATATAAAAGCTGCTATTTGTTTTAAAATGTTTTGCCTCTTGGAGTTTGTTTTTTAATTGAAAGTTGTATATGCATTTATTGCTTATATTTAATTTATTTCAATCAAAGAGAATTTTGCGTCTTGAATAACGCTGAACTGAAAAAATTTTGAGGAAATGAATTACAGTAAAGCATTTTTAGAAAGTTTTCACTTATGATTTTTTTTTAACAGGCTTTTTAAATTTTTCATTTCAAAACTTTTAGGAGCTTTTGGGTGAATTAAAGAAGAAGAAAAAGTATTTATTATACCATTTTTATGATGCTATAACTTTAGAATTTTGGGACATGGAGGGGTTTTTAAAAAAATAAAAGTTAAAAAGGAAAATTTACCCCCCACAGACTTTTAAAATAAATTTCCCCAAATTAGCCCCAAACCCAAAACCCCAAAATTATGAGGGCATAAAAAGGTTGATTGTTTTTTTGGAAAAAAAATGCAAATTTGGGGTTCCCATTGAATATTTCCCCATTTAAACTGAATTGAACACCCGGTATTTATGTGTTTTTTGAAAAACTTTAGTATGGCACTGTATTATCTTGTTTTTGAAAAAAATTTTTTGATTCCCTTTTTTATTTAATTTAAGGGCTGTTTTTAAAATTTTGTCAGGAAAAATGGACTACTTTTGAAAATGCCCAAAATAATTATACCAATTATTTTAAACTTTAAGTTGCTGAGCTTGGGTTTAAGTCAAGTAAACAAAGTTTTAAAGTATTATTCAATTTTATCTTTTGATATTACTGTACTATAATCTTCACTTTAGCCCAGCTTTTTTTTTTTTTTTTTTTTTTTTTTTGAAAAAAGAATAGAGGTTTGTGCCGTTGCCTGTCTGCCCCAAACCTTATTGTGGCTAAAATACAAGGGTTATTGTGTTTTGTTACCCCTTGGTTTTTATTGCTTGACCTTCCCCAGGTAAAAAAAAAAAAAAAAAAAAAAAAAAAAGTGTTAAAAAAGTTTTGGGCTTGGGCTTTGGTTAAAAAAAAAAATTTGCTATTGGTGGCTTTTATTTTTTGGGGCCCTGGGGTGTTAAATTTTATATTTTATTTTTGTTTCTTAGGCCATTCTCCCTTGAAACTATATTGTTTAACAAACGGCCAACACATCCCATGCGGAGATCTAGTTGTTAAATTCCCATTTAATTTTTTGTTTGTTCCCAATTTTAAGGGTTTTTAGACCAAAGACATAGGCGGGGATTTTTTTAAAATCCTTGTTTAATCAAACAAGGGGAAAACCTTAAAATTATCTTTGTATTTATCCCCCATCCCCTTTCCCGTTTTTGATAGGGTTTGGTGGGGTGTAAAATTTTTTATTTTTTTCCCCACTTATTTGGCGGCATTTAAAAAACCTTGGGCCCTCCCCGTAAATTTTTCCCGGGGGTATGCTTTACGTAATTTTTGATCAGAAGTGTGTTGTTCACCTTGGTTTTTTATCTGGTTATTTTTTGTTTTTCAGTTTTTTTTCCCTTTTTTTGCAAATTTTTAATTGTGCCTTTCTTCTCGGGGGTATTTGACCCAGAGCAAAAGAAATTTACAGGGGTTGAACATTGTGTGTTGGAAAACCCGGGGAAAATTTTTGTTGGATTTTTTATTTTAAAAGCTTTTGGCCCTTGACAGTAAAATTTTGCATTTTTTAACTTTTTGTCGCATTTTAACTCAAAAAATATTTACCTTTTGAGTCATGGGAAAATTTACAGGAATGCTTTTACGCAAATGTAGTTTTTCCCCGGGGGTTTTGGGTTGTGGATTCATTCCCGTAATTTTTAGAGTTATTTCCCTTGGAAAGTTTGTTAAAAAACGTTTTGGGTTATGTTGGGTTTTTTTTCCTTTAGTTTCTTGGTGAAAAATCAACCAACTTTACAAGGAAAATGATCAAAATCATTAATTAAAGGAAAAATGATTTAAAACACTGTGAAGGGTATAAAAATGGGCTTTTTTGTGGATTTTTTTTGGGTTTTTGGTTTTTGCCCCCGTTAACCCCCAATAATTAAAATTTCAATTTTTAAATTTTTTCATGGAAAAAGCTAAAAAAATATTTTTGTTTTCTTTTCATTTCATTTTACCAAACCCAAAATTAAAAATTTTTTTAAAATCCATAAAAATATTACAGGGATAAAAAATAAAAAAAGAACAACATTATAGGAAAATTTGGGTAATTTAAGGGTTTACTTTTAAAATTAAACGAAAAATTTAAAAATTTTCAAAATTTTTCAATTTATAGCCCCCAAAAAAAATATATCACTTTTTAGGCCTGAAAGTTTTAAAAAATGTTTTGGGCAGGGATGTGTTTTTGCCCTTGGGGTTTTTATTGTGAATTTTTTTCCCCCTATTTGTAAGTTTTCCCTTTTTTAGTTAAAAATTTTTTGTTTTTTAAAAAAAATTTTGACCCGAAATTTTAAAATTGAAAACCCGTGGGGTGGGGGGGGGGGGGGCCCTGTCTATTCAAATTTCCCAGTTATTCAAATTTTTTTGTCTTGTTTTATTTTTATTTAAAAAATTAAATGTAGTTTTAAAAAATTTTGGGAAAGCATGAAAGATCTGTTTTACTTGAAAAATTTTGAACTATTTTTGTTTTAATCAACAAAAAATCCCCCAAAAATTTTTAATATTTTTCAATTAAAAAATTTACGAGACAGTTTAAAAAGTGTCTTCTCATTTGGGGCACTCTGATTTCATTTTTGTAAAAAAATCCCGGGGGAATGAGAAAATTTTTTGGTAGGTGCTTTTTTTGGTAGTCGGGGGATGGGGGCAAAAAATAAATTTTAAATTTGGGGTTAAGCCTAAGTTTTTAGGCTTTGAAGGAAAAATTGCCCTTCCCCCGATAATGGCACCCCAATGATTTTGAAGGTAATTTTATTTTAAAATCAAAATTTGGGATTAAGTTTTCTTTCCTTTTAAATATGTGTAAAATTGTTTAAAGGGTTTTAGTTTTTGAATCAGAAGGGAAAAAATTTTTGATTGCCATTTAGTTTAAGATTGGTCCAAATTTTATTTACGTTCCCAAAGGGCTTTAATGACATGTAAACCATTTCCCAAAGGGTTTTTAAAAATTTCCGGCATTGCTTAGATTAGTAATTAAGCATTAGTTTGGGTTAATAAAGGGCTAAGCCCTCACAATGGGTTTTAACATAAATCCCTTTTACCCGAAACCCCTAAGGGGTTGCTCAAGTTTACAATTTGGTTGGGAAATTAAATATTATTTTTCCTTCTCAATTTTTGGCCCTTTCCACTTTCCCCTTCCTGTTAAAAACAGCTTTATTTAAAAAAAATAAAAAATATAACTTGGGAAAAAGTACTTTGGGTACAATTTTAAGAGGGAAAAAAAAGGATATGCTGTTATTTTGAAAAAATTTTTTTTTGTTTTACTCCAATGTTCAAAAATGTTTCAAAATTTTTCTTGTGGGTTTTTTTTTTTTTTAAACCCAAAATTCCAAAATGTGTCCTGGGAAAATTGCTAAAGAAGTTGGTAGTGTAAATTAAAAATTTAAAGGGGATTTTTGTAAAACATTGTTACAATCTGTGATTCTTATTTTTCAATTTTTTAAAAAATACCAAAATTTTACATCGAAAAATAGAGAAATAAAAAAAAGCCCAAAAAGACAATTGGAAAATGTTGCAGGCTTTTATTTGGGTTTAGTCTGTTTGGGAAAATTTCGTTAAACCCTTTCCCTTTCCCCCCCCCCCTAGCACCAGCTTTGCGAATTAAATTTGGGAAATAATGGTAATTTTATGGTTTTTTCCATACCGGTTTTACATAACCAAAAGGAAATTTTGGATTTTAAATTTTTTTGGGAATCTTTATTTTCGGGGGAATGCAACTTTTTTGGTTAAAAGAAAAATTAAATTTCAAAGGTTGCACTGTGTTTTTATTTGGGAAAAAAATTTTCATTAGTACATTTATTCAATAATGTGCCTTTTAAAAAAAGGCTAAATAAAAATCAGGTCTTGAGTGATTCCCTTTTTAAAAATTTTAAAGGGAATTTAAGATAATTCCATTTTCCTTTTTTTTCCAAATTTTTTTTTTTAAATTGGAAAATTAATATAATTATACATTATGCATATATCAAAAGGATTTTAGGGCTGTAATGTTAAATATGTATTTGGGTTTTGCATTCAGGTTTATGGTTTTTTAAATTTTTGGGGAACACCCTATACAAATTATTAACCCCGATTGCCCCTTTTATTTCTTTTTTATAATTTCCCAACACAGCACTTTTGGTTTTTGGGGTCCAAAAAGCCTTTTTAAAAAAAAAACAAACTTAAATTAGGCCTTTAAAAAAAATTTTTTCCCTCTATAATTTTTAAACAGATTTGAAAACACCAAGGGCCCAAAATGGTTTTTGTGAAATTTTAAAAATTTTCATAACGCAATACTGTCTGCCATATTTCTACATGGAAAGCTTGGCAATAGGACGTTTTTATTTTCGGGACGAAAAGATCATAAAAAAACGGCTAAATTTTCCGGGTTTACAAAACCACCCGCAACCCTTAGACATAGACAAAGGGCCCCAAAGCTCCATCTTTTTGTTTTCGTTAGATCTAAGGGGGGAAATCTTTAACTTTTTTTCTTTTTCCCGGGTTTTTGTAAAGCGTTAAAAGGGGTTGCTTAATTTCCCTTTGGGTAAAAAATTTTTCATTATCGTTTATTAATTACAAAACAAAAAAATAAAATTGCGTCCGTATTTTAATTAATCTTTCCTAATAATCGGGGGGCGCAAGTTTGTTGAGTCTAATTATAGCGATTTCCGAAATTGGTTTCTAATTATAGCATTTCCGAACTTTCCCGTTGCAAATGAGTTAATGCCGAAATGAAACCGGGTCGGGCCCGAGAGCTTTTACAAAATGGCGAGGGGATTTCAAAAACTGGCGAATTTATATTCCAGTTGCATCCGAGGTTTCGGCGAAATAGATTAAAAGGTATAGCAGTTAATCATTTAATGAGGATATACTTATGAATATTTAGGTTGAATAATTTCTGAAAACTAAGTTTGTAGGGGTAAAATTATCATCGTTTGAACTGGTATTATAAATTTTTAAAGCAGCACGTTGGGCCTCCAATTCATGCTTATTTTCATGAACTTTAAAAAAAAGAAATGGTTTTATAAGGTAATAAAAAATGAATTTTGCCTTAAAGAAAGCAATCTAAAATCCCCAACAGAAACTCACAACCAACAAAAATTTATTTAAAAAAAGGTAAAAAATTCAAAAAATAAACTTTTCCCTGCTTTTCGTAACGCATTAAAAATATGGTTGAAAAATAAAAAAATTCAATCATTAACCGCAAAAAGCTTGAAAATTTTTTTTAAATTTAAAAAAACTGAACCCTTTTTTTTTTAATTTTTAAAACCCAAAATTTACATTTTTTCCAAATTTTGGGATTTTAAATTAAAATATTTTGGTTTTTCTGGAGGAAATATGAAAAGTTTTTAAATATTTTTCAAAAAAAATTTTTTGACAAAATTCATATACCCGAGTTAAATGCGGATCTTATTTGGGGTTTAAACCCCAACTTTATTTAAAAGAGTCTATTTAAAAAAAGTTAGTTTAAAGATTTTTACATGAGCGAAAGAAATTATGGTATTCTAGTGTTTGTCATTGCATAACTGTTTAGTAACTGTTATTTTTATTCGTTTTGTTTTGTTCTGTTCTTATGAAAAATGCTAATATTGGAAGTGTTTTATCTATACATGTACATTTATAGTTTAATCCAAGGGAAATGGAATTTGTGCATTTAACAATATGTTATAGGAAGCTGACGATGCGGGGCGTACGGTGCGCTTGTCATTATAGAAATACAAAAAATAATTTCCCATAAGAATGCCAAAATTTGACCTTTACGAGCTCCAAGAAGTGAAGCCCTCACATTGTTCGCTTGGAATTTGCAGTCACGTAAATTTTTTTTTAAACCCCTCTTGTTCATTCATAGGTATTTAATGTACGTTATACTGTATAATGATTTGACACAAGGTATACAAATATGTTGAAATCCCTGCATTTTATATTGTTTTAATATTTTAAATGAAACCCGAAAAATTGAACAAAAAAAATTTTGAAAAAAAACATACATGAAATATATTTTATGTTTAATCCCTTTTTTACAAAAAAATTTTGGGCCTTGTTGTACGTAGGGAAAAAAATTATGATAGAACTATATGAAATTTTTAATATTCATATGTTTTAAAATTAAAAAAAATATATTTCCTTTTTAAAAAGAAACCCACGATGTTTTTGTTGTTTTTTTTAGTTTTTTGGTTTGTAAAACCCCTTCATAACGCAAGGTTTTAAATTTGGTTGGGGTTTTTTTCCCTTTCAAAAAAGGGCAATAAAAATTTTGTTTTCAGTTTTGGGTTTTTTTTCTCTTTTATTTTTTAAATGGGCCCAGAAATAAATAAAATTAACCTTGAGGGAAAAACTGGTAATTATATTAAAACTGAAATTAGATCTATTTCCGTTTTTGGAATTTTGAAATTTTCCCCGTAAAAAAAAAATTTTTTCATTTTCCCTTTGGGGTTTGGTTTTTTTTAAAAATGAAAAATAAGTTCAAATTTTAAATTTTGAGAAAATCCTGGTCCCTCCGGCAGGTCAATCGGAAAATTTCCTCTGCACTTAATTTAAATGAGACAAGTGCAATTACCCTTTTGTTACGTAAAAACCCATTGTTCCGAAAAATAAATTTAAAAAACCCAAATTTCCCCAATTTGGGAACGTCCAAAAATTTTGCTTTTCCCTTTCGGGAAAAAATTTTTCCTAAATTTTCTTTCCCTTTAAAAGGGTCAAAGCTTGGGTTTGCGGACGCCAATTTTTTGGGTAAAATAACTTTTGCAATGGGAAAAAAAACCCTGGGCTATTATCTATATTCCTTACCCGAAGACTGAGGGAAAGGGCCGAAAATTGCGTTGACCCCTTTTTGCACATTTATTTCCCCGGGGATGTTATATATGTCAAGAATACTTTTTCTGATTTCTACCAAAATTTTTTGGGGAAATTTTTCATAAAACGGGTTTTCCCCAAGTCTACTTCAACCACGAAAAAAAACCAAGTTTTCAATTATTGGGGTTTATTATAATAGATTTCAAATTTAAAAACATTAAAAACCCGAGGTTTTATTTTAAATACTTTGTATTTTAAAATTAATCCCCGGGAAATAAAAAGGGCGCGGTTTTTTTTTTTAAAAGTCAAGAAAGTTTTTTAGAATATTAAACAATTTTGCTAAACCTATTTTCATGCAATAAAAATCGAAAAAAAATTTTAAAATTTTTTTATTTTTATTCCTTTTACAATCAGTGCAGTTGTTTCACATTAACATTACTGAAAATCCGGTTTATTATTAGCTTTGTTTAAAATTTTTCGCTTTTTATTTTCGTTTTGGGGAAATTCAAAAATTTTTTATTTTAATTGCCCAAAATTAATGTGTACGGGACCCCTTTTGTTTGGTATTACTTCAAACTTTTTGGCCTAGAATTTTTTAAATTTGAAAAATCTAACGATTCTACTGGTTTTGGGGTGTTTTTTAAAGCGGTGGCTTAGGGGGTTAAGGGGGACTGCCTCTTTAACATAGGGATCATGGGTTTTTAGCCCCAATTTAATAAAAGACCATGTTTTTTTTTCTTATAACACCAAATACTGGTTTGTTTTCCAGGAAGCGGCCCGGGAAATGATAAAAAATAAAATGTTGAAAAAACTTGGGTTTTTAAAACGAAAAACCATTTTGAAAACCCAAAAAAAAATGCCCATTGTCAAACCCGGGCATAAAACCAAAAACCAAAATATCATTTAAGTACGCTTTGTCTGAAATTTAACACGAACCCCCCATTTTTTTTCCCCAAATTTAAAAATTGGGAAAAAAACTGAAAAATGTGTGCATTTAAGAAAAATTTTAAAAATCTTTTCAAAACTGTGATTTTATCCCCCAATAAAAATCACGGGTTTTGGGGTTCGGGGTGCGGGGAATTAAAAACACGAAAGGGGTATTTCCCAGTGAAATAATAAACGAAACCCAAAGACAAACAGTGGGGTTTTATCAAGCGATTTAAAACACGATTTTGGGGTAATTATTTCGATTTCTAACAAAGATAATTAACAAATTTTTAAAAGCCCGGGCCCTACGTGATTTTTAAGCTAAATTGCGGCTGATTTGTTTTGTACTTTTTTTTTTAGGGGCGTCGGGAATTTTAGTGGTTACGTCACATGTCTAAAAATAGAAGTCAACCCGTGATTTTATTGCATAATAACACAAAACTTTTTGGTTCTTCTTAAAGGGTTTAATATGGGGAAAAAAGCGGGGCGTGTTTAGAATATGTAATTTTTGCTTAATATCAGGAGGCATCAAATTTTTTTAGTTTTATTTTCGTATTAGAAACGAAATAAATATTGCCAAATTTGCTTTTATAAACTCAATGTTTGTCTATTGAAAAAACCCCCGCATCCGAAAATTCCCAAAAAATGATTTTATTGACCGATAAAATCACAGTTTGGGATATACATTGTATATTATTTCTTAAATCAAAAGTAAAACAAAACTTACTTCCCACGTCCCCGGAAAAGGGGATCTTAAAACAATTTTAAAAAGATGTGGCCCCCTTTCTTTCCCCAAAAACCCCCAGGGCCCAGGCCAATTGAAGAAAGGAAAACCCCAAAAGATAAAAAAATAAACGACCAAAAGATCTCCTACCCCGGGGAAACCATCCCGGGTTTAAATTATCTTATATAGAAATGAAAAATTTTTCTTCAATATAAGAAAAACCCTTTTAAAGGGTCCTGTTGGGTTAAAACAATGTTCCCCAAATTTTTTTTTTCAAAAAAAAAACATTAAAGGGAAAGGAAAAAAAAAAGAGCCCCTTTTTTCTAAAAGCAAAAAGAATCGTTGAACAAATTTAACCCTTTCCTGTTTAAAAAATTTTAATAGGTTTTGTCCCGTCCCAAAATAGTTTTTTCAAAATTTTTAATCCTTTCTATAACTTTAAAAAAATAATGTTTTAAAAAAATATTTTCAAAATTTCAGAAAAAAAAAAATATAAAGTAGTATCTGTAATGGTGCTAAATTGGGAAAATAGTACAAAGATGGTAAGATAGTAAATTTGTACATGATGGGAGATAGTAGATAAAATAAGGTAGATTTGTATAATACTGATGGTAGATAGTAGTAGTAAAATGGTGGGGAAGGGTTATAGTGTACATGATGGTAGGATAGGTTTAAAAAAAATAAAAAATTTATGGTAAGAAAAGTAATAGTACATTTGGGGGTTTGATAGTAATAAATACATGATGGTAGATGTAGTAAATACATGGGTGGTAATGTGTTTGGGACTGGTGGGGGAGATAGTAGTAGTAATGATGGAGAAAAGGAATAGTACATAATGGTAAAATGTGTAGTAAATGATGGTAGATTTGTAATAGTACAAGGGTGGTAGATAGTTTGTTTGTAGTAGTAGTACATGATGGGGAGTAGTAAATAGTAAATGGGGGATAGATAGTAGTAAATACATGATGGTAGATAGTAGTAGTTAAAATGATGGGAGTTTGTACATTTATGGTTTGAAAAGTGTAGTACTAATGGTAGATAGTAATTAAATACATTGAAAGGTGATAGGGAGTAGTACATTTATGGGGGAGAAAAAAGTAGTAGGGACATTTAAAGGTAGTGTTTCATTGGGTTTGGGAGATAGTAAATAGTACATTTAAAGGTAAAATAGTAAAATAAATACATGAAAAAGGGAGGGTTTGTAGTAGTACATGGTGGGGAGTATTTTGTAGTACATGATGGTAAAAATAGTAAAAGTACATGATGGTAAAATAGTAAAAGTACATGGGGGTTTGTAGTAATTTGTACATGAAAGGTTAAAAATGTAGTATACATGATGGTGATAGAGTAGTAAAATGGTGGTAGATAGTAGTAGTAAAATGAATGGTAGATTTGTAATAGTACATAATGGTAGATAGTAGTTAAATACATTTATGGTAGATATAATAGTCCCTGGGGTTGGGGAGATAGTTAAATGTACATGAAAGGTAGATATTAAAATAAATACATGGTGGTAGATAGTTTGTATACATGATGGTAAAATTTGTTTAATTTGTACATGGTGGTTTGATAGTTTAGTTTCATGATGGGGAGATAGTTAAAAAGTACTGGTGGGAGATTTGTAGTTTTGTAAAATAATTTGGGAGATAGTATAAAAAATGGTGGTAAAATAGGTTTTTTTAGACATGGTGGTAAGATAGTAAAAGTACATGGAAAGGTAGAAAAAGTAATTTGTACATGGTGGTTTGATAGTAAAAAGTACAAAAGGGGGTTTGATTTTTTTAAATAGTACATGGTGGTAGAAAATAAAAATTTGTTTTTCATTTTAAAGGTAGAATTTTGTAATAGTTTCATGGTGGTTTTGAAAAAGTAAAATATAATTTAGGGAAAAAAATAGTAAAATTAGTACATGGGTGGTAAAAATAAGGGAAAAAAGTCATGGTGGTAAAAAAGAAAATTTTTGGGGTTTAAAAATTTTATGGTAGATTTGGTTTAAAAGTACATGGTGGAATAGTAGGAGGGACATGGGGAGATAGTGAAGTACAAAGATTTGGGGATAGTAAAGTACATGGTGGTAATGTAAATAGTATATGAAAGGTAGATAGTAAGTAATGATGGTAGATTTTGTAGTAGTTAACCCCTGTGGTAGAAAAAGGTAAATGAACATGGTTTGGGTTGGGAAAATAGTATTTAAAAATAATGGGAATGGTGTTAAAAACCCTGATTGGGTTGATATAGTAGTTTCATGATGGTAAAAATATTATAGTACATGAAAGGGAGATAGTGTAGTTCATGATGGTAGATAGTAGTAGTAATTTTATTGGTTTGATGTGGGAGTTACTATTGTAAAATTTGTAGTTAGTACTGGTGGTAGATAGTAGTTTAAAAATTTAAAGATGGTAGATAGAAGTAGTAAAATTTTTTGGGAGATATAGTAGTTAAAAAGGTGGTAATAGTATTAGTACATTTGGGGGTAGATAGTAAATAGAATTTAAAGGTAAAATTTGTAGTAGTTTATTTATAGTAATAGAGTTTGTACATGATGGTAGATAAGTAGTAGTTACATGGAAAAGGTAATAGGTAGTAGTACATTTATGGTAGAATTTTAGTCGTACATGAAAAAGGTTTTGTAGTAGTAGTCCAAAGATGGTAGATAGTAGCCTTTCATGATGGTAAAATGTAGTAGTAAATATGGTAAAATAGTAGTAGTAATACATGTTGGAGATATAGTAGTACATGTTTTGGGGAGAATAGTAGAAATACATGTTGGGAGAAAAGTATAGTTTCATGATGGGGTTTTTCCTGGTTAAAATAGTAGTATACATGGTGGTAGATAGTAGTATAACATAATTGTTTTTAAATAGGGAGTACAAAGTTGGTTTGATAGTAGTTTGTACATGTTGGTAAATGGAAGTAGTACATTTTTGGCGACGCCCCCCGAGGGGGCGGGGCGTCTTTTATGGGTGCTTTTTTTTTTGGCCCTTTGGGAAAGGGGCCCGTTTTATTAGCATTAAATTTATGTTTTTGTTAATTAAATTTTATTTTGATTTCGTAAAAATCAATAAAAAATATTTTTATTTTTTATTTTAATTTTAGGTTAAAAAAAACATGTGCATTGTGCCCATCATTTTTTAAAGAAATTTTCAGGTTTTAAATTTTAAACCCGTTTTCCCCTTTGTTTTTTTACAAACTAAAACCCCCCCGGGTTTTTGAATTTTTTTCGTTGTGGGGCTAAAATTATGCCCTATTTTCCCTTTTATTCAAAATTTTTAATTTTAATTTTCAAAAAATTTTTCCCACAAGAAGAAAGTTTACCCCGTAAAAAGAGATAAGGATATGTAATGGAAATGTTGTAAAAAGATTATCCTATTGTTTTTTTCCTTTAAAACGTTTATCGTTTCGCAAAAATGGGGTTTTTTTTTCACAGTTTTACCAGAAACCGGATGTTGAAAACTATCCCATTTTTGCAAATTTTTTTTGTCAATGGCCATTTTATTCTTTTAAAGGAAAACCCTTTAAACCCTTAATTTGATGGGCCCTTAATTTAAAAATGAGGGCCTTTCCCAAAATTTCATTAAAATTTTTCCCGTTTTTGGGTTTTTCTTTTGGGTTTTTGGGTTTAAAGGGTTTGAAATTTCATAAATTTTTTTAAAAAGAAAATGGGGAAAATTTTTTTGTTTAAAGTGCATAAAATGTATATCTTTTAAAAAATTTTTAATTTGGGAAAATGATGGACTTATAATATTTTTTGAATTTAAAGAATTTCATTTATGTCATTATTTTTTTAAAAAAGGGGTGAGGCTTTCATTTAAAATTAAATGAAAAATATGTGTTAAAGGGTTGAAAAAGTCCCCTTAAAAATTGGACCAAACAAAATAATTAATAAAATCTAAAAAAAACCTTTTTTTGAATAGTGATTTTAATTTTTTTTTTAAAATTGCAAAACAGTTTTAAAAAGACAAATTTTCTTTTCTTTTTTAAAAGGAGGGAAAAACCGGTCTCAACCCCCAGGTCCTTTCCCCGAAGTCCAAAAAACCCAAAACCCCCAAAAGCCCCCTTTTTCATAGAAATAAGATTTGGGTTACTTGGGCCCTTGGGGAAAAGATTTGTGCATAAAATTTTTAAATGGGGCCCCCAAAAAAAATTTTTTTGCCACATGAAAAACCAAAAATACAAAAAATACTTTGGGGGCAAACATGAAAAAAAACAATTCCCCCCCCCAAACTGGTTCGTTTGTTGGGATTTTCAAGTTTTTTGGGCCGGGGGGCCCTTTATGCAAAATACAAAAACAGCCCTTTATTTTAAAAAAATTTTTATATTTGAAAAAAGGAAAAGTTTTTTTTCTGTACAAAAAAGATATTGTTCATGTTTTTAGCAAAAGTTTTTCTTCACTTTCCCAAAAGACCTTTTTTTAAATAATGGACAACCCAAAAACTGTCTAAACCTTTTTAGTAAAAAATATTATACAAAATGTAAAATATTTTGTTTAATTTTTAATATTAGAGACTAATAGTAATTGTGGTTTTTTTAAAAGGGTTTTTTTTTCCCTTAATTTATTTTAATTTTAATAATTTTAATTATCTGTTAATTTAAAAATCTAAAAGTATCTGTCACGGTTTAGAATTGTTCCCTATTAGGGGAGAAAAAGTGTAAACGGGCCCAGAAAAAGCTTTAAATCGCTACAGCTGCGATTTCATTATTTCTGTGGGTCACAGGTTCGAGTTTTCTGTTAAGCTGAAAGTTTTTCCTCATCAAATGTGACTGCAATATAAGATGAAGTTCAATTCACATATGCTCTGTAATACACCAGATAATTTTCAAGGGACACAAATGCAAAAATATAGTGAGGTAGGAAATATGGTTTGTGGTTTAGAACTGTTTTCATTATTAAAGAAAAAATGTGTAGCCGACCGATAGCTTCAGTTTTTGGGCTTCTTTAAAGTCATTGTTTCAAGTCCCTGGGCAGGCAGTTTTTTATCAGGGTTTTTAAAATGTTTTTCAACTGACACATGTTTTTAAAACATTTAAAAAGATTGATTAAATTTGAAAAAGGGCAAAGGAGTATTACATGATACTTTTTTGATCTACCCCAAAAAACATTTTATGCGTTGATCACAAATATACTGCCATTTAAGAAAATTTTTTTTTCTTCTTCATGAAAAATTCAAGCATCAGCCAATTTTTGTAATGCAAATTTTTAAAATGATTTTAAAAACTTATCTCTTTATTTGACAGCAGCCCGGTGGATGTTTGGCCCCGGTACTCCCTTTTTACTACTGTTTTTGAAATAAACCCATGGTTTTCCCTTTTATGTTCATTTTTTGGGCCTCTTTTTTTATCCAAAACATATCAATGACATGTCTGCAACCCTAAGCCAATAAGCTTTTTATTATAACAAGTGGGTTAATATGCACAGGCAGGGGGGCGAGTATCAGACCTTTGGGAAGGAAAAATATTGACCAGGAATTGATAAAAAACCTGTGTTCATCTTAAAGTGGTCAAAAACCGCAAAAAAAATGTAAACTAATGACTCCCTTTAAAAAAATATCCTTTACGGGCTTAATTATTTCTAAGTAATATTTTTAAGGGGGTCCATTATTTACATTTTTTTTGTGGTTGGTTTTTATGTTTGTTTTTCTCAATTTGGTCATATTTTTTCTTCCCGGGTCCGATACTTAGCCTGTGGATTATATGCCTGATGGACTCAGGAATCCTAAAATGTGTCCGGTAAAAATAAATCTGAAAAAAAAACTTTCTTATTATATGTATGAGTCTTATAAAATTGGTTAATTGACTATAAATTGTCTTTGCATCTTGGGCAAGACAGAGTTTATTCTTTTTTGGTCTATTCTTTTTTTGGATGAAGTTTCAAACTTAAACCTGGGGCCTACAGAGTCCAGGTCACATGTAATGGTACTGCTATAAAGTACACATCTTTTGTTAAGTATTTAGGTGCAAATCTGGATCAAATTCTTTTGGCGTCGCCCTTTGATGCTTTGCATCAATGCTTTTCTTGTTGGTAGATTGTAGTAGTAGTAGTAGTAGTAGTAAACATAAAATAAGGAGATGACCCTTTTAATGGAAATACTTTTACCTCGTTCTTAAAGACCCATTATGTCCAAGAAGAAATGCATATTTTTACAGACTGACATCATTTAAGGGAATAATGAGAAGATAAATTTACAGTAGCATCTATTTTAAACTATCAATTTTCACAAGAACAAACAGGACAACCCAGAGCGTCAGTTTTGTATCCGTTATTACAAATTATTGCGCAGTCGAAAATTCCCGGACAAGAGGTCACGTGGTCAGTCACGATTGGTGCGCTACTTGTTGTAGGAGGAGTTAAAGTGAACTTTCCAGGAGGATCAGTTGCATCAACTGTAAAAAAGGAGAAAAAGATAGTGTATACAGGAACATGATTTAAAAATAATGCCGAACATCTCGTAGAAATCATAGAAAAAAGGTTGTTAGAAAAAAAAGTTTAAGGCTGCATGACTCCACATGAGCCAAAATATTCTAAAAAATTCAAACTTGACAAAAATGTTCTAGATGAAAAGAAAAAAAGGTTAAAGATAAAAGTAATACTTTTCATATATTGTGCGATTGATGCCTGATTTAGCGGAATTTATTACGGCGTGACTAAATTTTGCATATTTGACCTCTTTTTTGTTTACTTGGGCTATAACTTCCATTCGCTAAATGTAACTTTTTTCTGTTATCATTTCCCAAAAGTTTCCTTTTAAATACATTTACATTTTTTTTTAAGAATATAAGCATGATTGATAAAGGCATGCTGCTTTAATAAAAATGTTTAATATAGTTTAATAGAAAAAAAAATTAATTGAAAATTAAGAACGGGCTTAAATTTCTCTAACACTACTTAATTGTGGACTTAAAGATTGATTTTTGAAGGAGAATCATGTAAAAGCATCTTCATAGTACCTCATTTCTTATTATAAGATGATTTTGTTATCAGTTTTGTTAAAGTATATATGTGATCTCAATTATTAAACAAACTCTTGCACCTTATGTCTATCACATTTGTAACCGCTTTCTTGATATTTCCGATATTGGTACATGGATGTGACCCGAAAGGCTCGATACTCTAAACCCTAGAGAAAGTGGATGTTCCATGACCACTTGGGCACCGCTCAACCCTTTAACGCTTTTTGCGACAATAGCAAACAAAACATTAAAGAAAATGTCATTTACCTACCGGGCAAATCTACCATTGTGTTATCTAAACATTCACACAGCGGACAACTGTCTGAGTCCGTGCGGTAACCATAATCACATATCTTAGTGCAATAGAACGTCTCCAAGCAAGACTGAATTCTATTGGTTGGTTTAGGCGCATGCGTAACTGTTACCGTTGATTTGATTGGTGCAATCGTAGTTGACGTGCTTGTGACCAATGTTTTCTGAACGGATTGTGTTGTTTGACCATTCAGGCCTTGTACGTATGCTACCAATTCTGTAACACAGGCAAATGCGATATCAAGTTTATCGAATAGACTTGTATTTTAGAAGTTATAAAACAAAATAATTCAACATATATATAAGATCTGCTTTGTATAAGGTATTTAGATAATAGAATAAATGTTTGTCATCCGGATCTTAGTACTCAAGGAATGCTCTCCACATATAAAAATTATACGTCACTCATTGATTCTTGCTTAAACAGTAACAGGTTTTGGTTCGTTACTCATCCTGCTTACGCAATGTTTTAGATATAGAAAATAACGGAAATGGCCGACAGTCTACGACATTACGGAAAGTAGCGAAAATGCACGACAGTTCACGATGACTTAGAAAAAGACTTACATGATCTAATGTTTTCATGATACGGAATGTAACGGAAAAAAAATGATCGAAAATTAACAAGATATTCAAATTCGAATGACTTTACTTTTTTTAATTAATACTTAACAATTATACTGACCTTTACCACACAGACATTTTATACATCCATTACCGTCTGCAATCCGCTCACACCAAGGCTGGGGAACCGGGCATGTAGTTGGTGCGGGAGAGCAAGCTGTTTGTCCTTGTTTTTGGACATTTCCAGTCATTGGGGAACTTCCCCCTGTTAAACCAGGAAACATCTGTGACATTTGATTCATGGGGTTCATTCCCATTGGATTCATTCCCCCGCTCATTGGATTCATTCCCCCACTCATTGGATTTATTCCCCCGCTCATTGGATTAATACCACCCATTGGTCGCATACCTGGAAGTTAAAGGTACTAACCCTAACCTGTAGTTTTCTAAAAAACAGTTTTATTTGCGTTTTTATCAAAATGTTTACCTTTTAGGAAGCATTTGCTTTTGCGATTCGCAACATTTTTAATAGTGAATCTTAAAGGGAACATGTATATATATCATATTTATAGTCGGATAATTTATTTGTACCATAGTTATGAAAATGTACTTAACTTTCGGGGAGGTCCCTAGATAATGCTGTTATAACTTTTGGCCTCACCGTTTTGTATATTAACAATAATGTATTTATGTTTAATTGTGCATTACTGTGGAATTTTGTGTATGTATATAGTGTAGACACTAAAATATGCTTAATCTAAACTTTTGGGCTTAAAAGTTTTTATAACAAAATTTTAAATAAAATTTTTTCTTGAAAGGAAGAAACATTTCCGCTGAGTTTTTGCTAAAAAGCAAACCCCGAAAGAATAATTTTTATTTTAAAATTTAATAAACAATTTGAATAAAATTTTGAAAAATAACAATAAAAACGGTGTATTTAGAGGATATTCTTTCTTTCAAAAAAATAAAAAATTTAAATTTCATCGAAGGGGTATAAAATAAATATTTTACGAGGGGGCAGTTAGAAAAAATACTATTTTCATACCAAAAATGAAAAAATCCTGTTTAATTAAAACAACTTAAATTTTTCTGTCTATTAACGTTTTTTCTTTTTTCCCTTATAAAAAGGAAGAATTCCTTTTAATTTGATATTGCTGAATTAACAAAAAAGTAGCCCCGGCAAACACCAGTTTGAAAAATACGAAAAATATCTTTCACAGCAAGTAAAAAATTTTTTTTACGGTGAAAATACGGAAAAGAAAAAATACAATTTTAATTTTTTTTTATCAATATTAATCAATATTTCATTTATAAGTTGTAAAAATACGTTTCAAGTTGGAAAATATAATTGCATTTAAGCATGATCACTCGATTCTGACCATAAGAACCTTTGTATAGCAAACATTTGAAATTAAATAATTTCTTTGCATTAACAGTGTTTTTTTTTGTAAAAAAACTGCTATTAATATATATATATATTATTATATATATATATATATATATTATATTATATTATATATATATATATATATATATATATATATATATATATAATATATATATATATATATATATATATATATATTAATATATATATATAATATATAATTATATATATATTTGCTTTAGTGTAAATCTTTAAATTATATGGCACTCAGCTCTTTGATCATATGGCACTCAGCTTTTAAATTAAAATGGATTATATGCCCTCAGCTCTTTTTTTAAAATGGCCCCTCAGCTTCATTCAAAAGGGTTTGGATTAAAACTGAAATACGTCCAATTTTTTATTATTCCTTAACAAAGTTTTCATCCATTAGTTTAAATGGGTCAAACCCCCGTTTTGACAACTGCACACCCTGCAACCCTTTGCACCAGATTTTTCTGCACCACGGGCACATGAATTTTTTTCTAGTTCCGCACCGTGGGATTTTTTTGCTTTTCCCGTTCCCGGGGTTCATCATTCCAGCAAAGGATTTTGGGAAATGTGCTAAAAGAAAACTTTAAAAAATGCAACATTAACCAAAACATGTTTTTTACAAAATACTTTTGAAGTTGTAAATTTTGGAGGCAATTACACATTCACTTTAGATTTTGGTCACCGGCCAAAAATAAAAAAAAAGAAAAATATTTTAAAAATCATCGCAGACTTTCATCCTCACAGAGGTTAAAGTAAAGTATTCAATAAATCATGTAAATGTCACAATACCTTTCACACGACCCCAAGATAAGCGACTAGCTAACTGGCCAAAATAGGACACCGAAGGTAAAAGTTATTTGAAGATGTCCTTTTAGGACACATTTTAAATATCTCCGCTGATGGTGCATAGTCGTATAAGATCTTAAAAAAGAACAAACAACATTTTTTATTCACCTGTTACAATTCCAAATGCAGATATTGCAAAAATTCCTACTAAATACTCCATCACAATATTCTATGTTAAATGTCTATGACTGTGTTTATCATTAACAATGGCAGGTTCCTATATTTAAGATAAACATGACCCCTTGACCAAATTTCACACCTGCTCTTTTGCCTCGTGTTGTGGACTTCTCATATCAATCACCTGACTGCTTACGTCTTAAAATGAATTATCAATGATTAAAAATTACGAACATTTAATGAATGGGTAAACTTTATATCGCCTTAAGTCGGAAAATATCGATGTAAATCCGAAGCCGCTCATGCGTTTTCGGCTTTTTCCGTCAAACACTTAATGTCCAACTTTATTTGTCAACCAATTGAAACACTGTATTTCTTCAAAAGTATGTGTGTTAATTTTCATAGAAGAACAAAAGCCGATATCAAATAATATTCCTTCTATTTGTCAGTGCTTCATAAAACTGCGCTTGTAAAAATTTGCATAAATTTGCACATGCGCTTTCGTGTGCCGCTTTTGAATATCAATTAAGTAAAAATGATGTCAACAGGTCAACCTGCATGAATTTTGTATTTTTATGGACAAATGATATACATGCAGTTCAGATTTAAATCCACGTCTTGGCAAAAATGATACTGCAAGTGTAAAAGAAAAAACAGCAGAGTTTCTGATAAAAAAACATACCTGAATCGGCGAAAAATTCTGCGTGTACAGTACTGTACCCGAAAAGTTACGTGGCATGGCCACATATCGAAATCGCGATGTCATAAACTTGAAAAAGTATATTCATGAAGTTGAATTATTGAATTTATGTTAAGTTAAAATCTACCTACTGGCTTCACCAGAGGCTCGCTTCATAAAAATGCCCTTGACTCATTTTAATAAAATGTTATATAATGTGGCGAATCCTGTTTATACATGACAATTTTCATAACCTGTATTTAATAAGATATCGTATGTTCCTTATATTTTTTACGGAGCTATAATACTATTAATTCAGTTCATTGTTTAAAGATCCCGTATGTTGTAATTAATTAAGTATGTAACAACTTTAAAGTGGCATTTAATATATGTATATAATATACTTCAAAACAATTTCCAAACATCCAGAAAAATTTAAGTAATATGTATTCATTTCTTATTTAGAATGTATCGAAAATAAATAAATTTCTAATTACCTCCCTACATTTACGTTAAATGTAAATTCGGTATTATTTTTACAAATAATGCTTTTTGGAACTTACAATATTGAAAAATCCTCATTTGAGCATCATCAGATGTATAATATAAATCCTTTAATTTTTGTGTAAATAAAATGTTTACTGTTACCTAGACAAATATATATGACAAGTTTTTGATGGGTCATTTATTTAGATGTAATAAGTTACATAAACACAATTCAATTGTTGTTGCTTCTCGTAAGGATGTTTGTAATTTAATAAATATATAAGAGAACAAGCTTCGAACTGGCATCAATAGTCCTGTGTATAAATAAACTTTTAAATGCTAAGTTTAAAATAATTTATATAAAAACTATTGTAGCTAGGGTGTCTCAGTCAAGGAAGATAAATGATGGCTTCAAAATCTGGAATGTTAGTTAGGTTAATTCCCTTGGCGTTACGGTTTCAAATTTTCAAAATTCACTCCACTGCATAACACAGTTTTAAACATCAACTCCCGAGATTGGGGCGTGGAACTGGTCCAGTTCTCTTTCATTATTATCCCGATTGCTGCGTATCACCGAATGGGGTAACCAATATATGACTATATTATAGAAATCTGCCGAAGGCCGATCTGTTATTAATTTGACTTCTTGTATAATTTACAGGGAAGAATATATGTAAAAATTTCACTGGTCATTTTAAAATTAAAATCTGAAATCTCAGACTCTGATTGGCCATTGTAAAATTAGTAAAATAAAGGACTTTTTCTGACATGGTATACGGGTCTAATTTTTAATTAAACTAAAGGAGTCTGAAAACGAACTATCTACATTAGCAAGTTCTTTCAATATCACGTTAACTTTGAGATACTTAAGTTTTATTTAACCATGCATTATCCTACACATTATAAGTTCTTAATTGCCATGCCCCCTTCTGCAGATTATTTATTTATTCGGTATTATCAATTATTTATGTCAAATGGATACAAAGTTAACAATTCCATGTATTTTTATATTAAAAAAGTATTTGTGTAATCGCTTACGATGGATTGATTTGTTGATAATAAGTGTTTGTCAAAAGTATTTTAGATTATAAAGCTTTCTTTCGGTTCTTTTTCTCGGTTTTGAGGTTTCTTACATTATTTCCAAAGGTGTTGAAAATCTGTTCATTTGGATATTTCGTATCAACAAAACGTTGTCTTTTATAAACTTTCTATTAAAATTTCGGTAGGACAGCAACGCTTGACTATTCTTAGTGCTTGATAGTAAAAGAGCCTTGAAAATGTAAAATTTTCTGAGTTAACAAAAGGTCAAAATCTTTCTTTAAATCCATGTTGCAGTTATAGGCCGTGGAGAGAGTCCTGTTATGCTTTCAAAGAAGAGTATAAATTTCAACTTGATTCAAAGCCAGATGTCAATAGAATATGAAAATATCTGAGGTGGTATGCAAACTTAAATGTAAATTCTAAGATGAAAAAGGGGCATTATTCTGCCAAATACTTGATACAGTTACCTCCCCCTGTTTAATGATTGGGGTCATGACGGTGAACAAGTGTGCAAAGTTTCAAAGCCATATGTCAATGGACTTTGAAAAATTTGAGGTGTTACAAAACTTTAAAGAAAATTCTATGTCAAAAAAGGGCATAATTCTGTCAAAATGCTGGATTCAGTTAGCTCCTCCTGTCTACAGGTTGGGGTCATGATGGTGAACAACTATGTAAAGTCTCAAGGCCATATGTCAATGGACTTGGAAAATATTTGTGGGTATTACATAAAAATTTAACACAAGTGGTTACGCCGACGCGGATACCGACGCCGACGCCGACACTCGGGTGACTACAATAGCTCTACTTATTCTTATCGAATAGTCGAGCTAAAAATACAATTAAAAATGTAAACAACACTTTAGCTAATATTTATTGATTACAGAGTAATAAAATATTACAGATAAGGTTATAACATTGAAAAAGAACTTATTTACAAAGCAAAATGTAAACGAAATTGTAACTTCCAGGTCTAATGAATAAAGATTTACTTATTGCTTTATAGTACAGAAATCATACCCATGATATAAATATGATATAAAAACAACATTTATGTCATATCAGTTTCTCTTCTGCCTATACATACCAAAATACATATGAAATTAGAAAAAAAATATATTTCGAATTTAATACAAAATGTATAATGTATGCAAGTATCAAAATAACTAGAATATTGTGAAAAAAGCATTTATAAACATTGAAAGTAAATTGCTATTCATTACACCATTAAAATTAAATATCATTGAACATACACTTAATGCTTATTGAAAAAAAATCTGAAAAAGAGGAAGTAATGTAATGTAAGAAACATATTTAATTTAATAGAATACATGTATATTAAATATATAAGTTATTTTTAATGGGGGAAGAAATGGGGGAATATTTTTTTGAGGATCTTTAAAAGAGCGGTAAAGATCCATCTTATGAATTCACGTAGGCCAAAAAGAAAAAAAAAAAAAACAGACAATGCAAACAAAAAGCCCTCTGATAAAACGTTTTGATAAAAACCTTTTAACAGTAACCATAATGATTTAGAAACATGTCCTTTTTTGAAAATGTAAGATATTCAGATAAAAATGAAAAAGTTTACCCCCTGTCATCTGCAGATATATCCCGGACCATTCGGTGGCAATGAAAAACACTTTCGGTTTTATCGGTTGAGGGTTAAAGCAACTTAAACCCCAAAAATTGATATTTCAATTTGCAGAAAAAATCTACTGTAAACGTACTAATAATAAAAATAGAAACAGTTGAAATATCGTTTCTTTTAAAGTTATATGTTTTTTTAATTGATTTGCTAATATTTGTCTTGCTTGAAAGGGGGGCAATATTTCTGTAAGAAATTGCATCTTACCTATCTTTAAATTTTTCATAACCTTTTCTCCTCGAGCAATGTTTGTAATAGTTTCCTCTAAAATTGTTGTTTAGCAATTAACTTAGGAAGATCATCGTTTTTCTCGAGTTCACAGAAAAATGACTTTATCTTGAGAGTACCATTCTCGTCAGTAAAGAGTTTAGCAACAAGACCAACATCTGAATCGATTTCTCGCAATCCGATATTATCAAAATCACATAGTGACACTTCACCAAACTTAATATCTTCCCATGAGTCCTGAAAAACGCGTATCTGCCTTTTTATCAACTCTTTTAAGTGTATATTATGGTCGTCAAAAGTAGGCTTTTCTGCTTCGAAAAGCAATTTGGTTAACATGATTAATGCGGCACTGCTGCCGACAGAAACAACTGTATGTATTGTTGCAGACTCGTTATTATCTCTGACCAAACCCCGGAGAACAAAAAGTAACATTAAAAGTGCAATAATCATAACACTGATTTCAATGACTGCTCTTAAAATGAGAAGGTGCTCCGGCTCTGGAGTAAATCTACTTTTCTTTGAAGCTAATGTTTCAGCAAATCGTTTCGGAATGTGTAAAACTGGCAACTTATCGGGATTTTCAAAATTATGGAAAATAAATAAACCATGTACTGATAAGCATGGTTTGCCATTCTTTCCGACAACAACTTTTAGTTCCTTTTCATTATGAGTTTCTACAGGGACTTCCTTTGTTGTATTTTCCTTATCTTTTCTGTTTTCCAGTGCAGTAGCGAAACTACTTTTTTGAGTGAGCTCCTTATTTATTTGGTCAACAAGTCTTGTAGCTTTTACATTGAAACGATTTACACTCCGGTAAATCACGGAAAAGCAATTGACGATATACGTTAAAACCATGATAGCCATAAGGATTTTATCCAATATCAATTCATAATTTAAGAAAACTCCAATTATAACATAGACAAAGCATTCTGTAAAGAAAACAACAGAATCTACTAAACAAAATACTCCTAGATAAAAAACTAAAAAAGTAATAAGAAATTTACCAATAAATGATTCTTTTCTTTTATTCGAATTTTGCGATGTACTTTCATTCAGATGTGTCAAAAAATTAATAAAAGGCTCTAATGTAAAAACTATTACACATCCAATGAAAGAAAGAAATAGAAAACCATATTTGCACAATGGGTTTCTGCAATACTTTATCGGCAATAACAGAAAAAAACGAAAGGCCTCTATTCTATCATAAATGTTATATTGTTGCACATGCTTGATACTTTTTGTTATCAAAGTACTGCTTTCTGCCGGCATTCGTAAAATCCAAATTGAGAAAATTAAAATAAAAATAATATTTAAACATGAAACAATTATTTTTTCTTGAACATACATAAAGATGAACACTGTTCTTAGGATAAGAGGACTCATACAAAGTGAAATTGCAAAAGACCTGACAATGCCTCTCCAGAACGTTGAACGGCGTGAGTCATTTTTGGAATATGATGAAGTAAAGCAGCCTTGGATAAGTTTCTTTATTAAAATAAAAAGATTTTGCAAGACATTCACGTATGTATAGAATTCAGAAACCAGATCAGCATTTTTTCTCTCGACAGATAAAATGTTGAAAATGTATGTGGCATGGTCAGCGGGCTCATGTTGTTGAACCTTGTGGCTTTTTGATGCAATGTCTTTTTCGATGGCTGTACGAACAATTTCCAAGAAGTTAACATTTTTAAAATCGTGTATTTCTTTGAGAGAATCTCCATGAAAACTTTCTTCCGACACTTTCACTTTTAATTTTAAATTCTTACCTATGATGAGAAATGAGTGTTTCTCTGAATCATCAAAAATAGAAGTTGGAATAAAATTGACGAGTTGTGAAAATACCACAGACGATAAAACAACAAGTATGTACACGAAAGTTTTATTCCAAGCATCTTCGAAAAGCTTTTTGCATTTTACTGTTTCCCCTAATATTGAAACTTTGCAACAGCTACCATCAGAATTAACAGATCCTGTACAAATTTGTAACAAATTCACCCCGTCGTCATCGAAAGCTGCGGGTGTTTGCGGTAATGAAAGTATGGAATATATCAAGTGTTTGTCTGCATCGCTAGCTGACATATTGCCTAAACAATCGTTAGGCTCTTGCACCAAAGATAACTTCATCTCTGCTGTTCCATACGATAATGTTGTTAAAGACATGTCAATGAAATGATCATCCAATGCAAGTAAATGCTTCCCGCTGTCATCTGTTGTTAAAAACCATGTCATGCGATCAGGATAGGTATCGTTAGGTAATGGCAGACTCCACTTCACCTTAATATCAAGCGTGATAAGCCTGTTTTCCTGATTAATTAATCTATCTAGTAGTACTTGTTGTTTTTTAGTTTCCAGCTTCACAGTGCAGTTTGTCAGTTCTCCATCAGGATCATTGAACTCATCCGTCATGCCTAATTGAGACATTATACTTTCCCATGAAAGAATAAAACACAAAACCCAAAGTTGTTTCATTAACAGCATTTTTCTAGCTGAAGCTATACTTGCCTTATAACAAATGTCTATACATTAATGAAATATTCATCTTTATAGTGTAAGTAATCTTTGCAAAAACATGTATATTTCACATGTTATCTTAATTGTTGAATTTTATCATTAACTTAATCGCTTGAGAGGTATTTGGGTCTACAGCAATAAAGATTAACTGCATAGCGTTATATCAAATCGTTGAAATTCATTCTAAAACAAGATCGTTAAATTGCTGTTATAGACAAAGTCTATAAGTATAAAGCAACCAGCCGTTCGAGATGTGTGTATCATCACCGCAATGAGTTTTAGAACAGTTCATCGCTTATTCACGAACAATCTAAAATGAAGGAAGTATAGTTCAACAATCGATTGGTTACTAGATTTTTTGAACCAGAGCATACGGAAAAGAGATTGGCTGCCTCGATTAAGCTTCCTGTATATTATCGCAGGGATGTTGACGATCATAAGGACAGTACCGGTATTATTCATGTCCGACCCTGAAACCAATGAACAATTCAGGGAAGACAGTCTACTCCCTACTTCCAATTATACTGCAAAGGGCGAAATTAATGAAAGTTTCATGAAGTATCATTTGCAGTGCAGGTTGTTGAGGCGGGATTTCATCAAGTCTAGTACAAGAGTTTTTTTTACCACTGGGGTTGCCGACAAATGAAGTGAATTTACTTTGGTGGTGACTGAATCGATGATATGTGAACTGCAACCACACAATCTGACGTACAACAGTTACGCTGACGGAATGACATCATATTCAGCACTTTTTTTAACGTGTATTCGCGTCACAAATAAAATATATTATAAAGCTAAATAGGTAAATAATTTGTCCCCATTTTATCCAGAAAAAGTATAGCATTAAAGATTTGGTGGTTAGTAATCCAGTGTTAGAGTGAATTGATCTGCAATTAATACATTTTCCATGAATATTCAAATATTGATAATAATGATAATAATTATAATAGAAACGTTTCTTTTGGCTATGACATTACAGTATATTAAAATTATTTAGTAATTGTGTAGATTAAATAAAAAAAGGTTGTTATAAAGATATTTATACTTGCATTTTTTATTTTCCACCAGAAGGCTCTAATTTGTATAAATCACCGACTTCATGTTTTGTATGAGACTTATTTGACCAATTGTATAGTGATGGTCGAAAATACAGTGAGCTGAGATTTGTGCACTGTACAAGGGAGGGACTCTAGGACAGGTGAAATATCACTCTTGATTGAAGATTTGAAAATTAACAGATTTATAGCGGTATCTGCATTAGATGACTCATAATTGCCTTTAGGGCATCATGAAAAGATAAATATTAGATAATAAACACAGGTAGCTTTTAAAATCCATCACATAATACTGTGAACATCTAATATATAGGTCTTATCATCTAATAGTAAATGGTTTTCTATTTCTTCTCATCTAGTCTGGGAAACGAAATAAGCAGAGTGTAATAATGAAATATAGATACTTCTATAGAAGGTCCTGAAGCATCGAGTTATCGAGTAACATCGGAACCTTGTTGAATTAAATAAAATCTTTGAAATTCGGACAATGATATGTACCATAAAGCAAAGTAACAGTTTATTAAGTAATGACACTAAACTTTGATATGTCGCTTATATCAAGTTTCAAATTCCAAAAACTAGCCCTAAATATCAACATATAAAGATTAACAGGGCATGATCTCCGTCTGTAATTGTATCGTACTTGACTGCTCATGTGATAGATAAATATGCTTTATATTGACACAGTCAACTGCAAGTTTCCCTACATAGTAAAGATAAACAATTTCTTGGTATCCTATCTACGTTTTTGGGATATACGTGTAAAATACATATCATAATATTTTAGTTCAGGGACATAAACTTTTAACATGTGATATATAGATTAATCTATTAACTGCTAACAAGTAAAATACATGAACTCGGTTTAGTTTTCAGTAGAAATAGTGAAACGACATTCTCATTACCTCATAGTAAAGTACCACAATTTTATTATAAACACATTTGTCACAACATTCTTGATGAACTTACTACTTTGATCGGTGTTTCATCTTTAATGAAGGAGTATAAATTCTTACTTAATGCACCACGGTGCAAAATAAAAAAAAAACGTTTCCGTTTTGTACTGACCTATCAATGTGATGTGGTTATATTTCATAACACCCAATATCATTTTTTCCATGCCTATGAAACGATAGATTAATTGAAATGATAATCATAATGGCCTTGGTATTAAATACACGACAGAAAATTATATTTACCGACAATATCTTAAATTAACTCCAAATGTCTAAAAAAAAACGTGAAAATAATCTTACGTAAATCGACTTAGGCATTTGAAAAGACAATTATGCAAACGATAATGAAGAAATATACTCAGATTTTAACAGAAAGTTTTGTTTGTGGTCAATTCTTACCTCCATTTGATCGAAACAGTTAAGCCGCTTTTCATTTCTTATTCATTGTGCACCATGCAATTGATTATACTTGTAAAACGGAGCAACCAAATGAACACAAGTTATTGATATAAACTAACGTCAAATAGTATTCAAATCTTAAACAGACATGTCTTGTCCAACCACGCAAAAGACTTGACTTTAACAGAAGATAAATGGGCATGTTGTTCTAATGAAATTTAAGTGATATGACATTTCTAACAATCGATATTGTACAAAAGCGTCCGTTTGCCAATTTCTTTAAAAGGATAACTGATACGTAGGATATAAAAACATAATTAGAAGTTTTGGACTCCTATGTAGGACTTTATTACATCTACTTAGGACTTTTACGTCCAACGTAGGAGATAAAAATCCTTATAAGGACTTTGTGACTGCTACGACGGACTTTATAACTCATATGTAGGATATGTATCAAAGTGCTGAAAGTGCAATAGACATGTATGTAATAGCATAATAAGGATAGCATATTTTATACTGAAATGAATTCTATATATCAAATTGTTATTGTGGCAAACTGCTTTAGTATCTATCCTTATTGTGTAGCCAGAAATGATGAATTGAAGCGAAATAACAAAAAACTCTAAAATCTTATTTCTTGTTTTAGTTCCTAAAATTTAAACTCAATAAAATGTCATTGTCTTCATATATTAAACGATTCCAAATTATGTAGTTTAGTAATATTGATTATGCAATGAAATTTATACAGGTAAACATTTGTTCGAACCAGGTCATAATTCGTGTTTTAAAATATGCATACATATTGCTTCGTTAATTTTTCTGGAGCTGGAACAAAACACTTCACACCCCCCGGATGTAATCATCCGAAAATGGATAAATTGCTCGAAAATGGATAAATTGCTCGTTTTGATAAACTTCTGATATAATATCCTTTTAAGGCTTTTTGTCTCCTACATCAGAGTTTTAAATTCCTAGGAAGTATTAAATAAAGTCCTATGTACGAGTTATAAACTTTTAATAAGGATTTTGTTTTATCTCGTGCGTGAAGTTATCTTTTTTTATTAACTTAAAGATAATATCTCTTTAATGATTTTATTTCTGTCTTTAAAACATGTTTTCTTTAGCGTTCGGAAAAGAAAACGCAATCGAGTCGGACTGATAAGACGGAACAGTTTCATTAATTTTTAGAAACCAGAAGGACTTAACACCTCCTTGTGAGAGGAAAAGTTGCCGATCTTTTCCTATTGAATAATATATTGTGTATTCAACAGACGACTGTTTAATTAGCTGGACTAAGGCAACTTTTGAATCGTTTATAAAGTTCATGGGCAGAGTAAAAGCTAATTTAAAATATGCTCTTCAGTGAGAATACGTAGTATCAGCCCAGCAAACGCTACGCAAAACAGTTTGCGCACTGCATTTTGATTTGTAAATACATAGCCTAATTCTTTTACTGTCAGGACTGTGCAATACATCGACCATAACGATGATGTGTTCATATAGAAGTAAATTCTAAGGTTTTATTAGAAATATTCATGATGGGTATCATCTTTGATAAAATTACAAATAGAGATAATAAGAATCCCTAAAGAAAGCCCAACACGGCAAAATTGAAAATGTTGCACACTCGGTTTGATTGAGCCTGTTCATGGACGGTATTGTCAATTGCAAACTACCGTTCACGCCCCCCTAGTACCGGCTTAAGCAGAATTCAACATTTAACATGAACTGGTACAATCTTGAATTTTAAAACATCCACAGATGTGTTCATATGGCGTAATCATGGAACCTTCAATGTGACACTTAGTGCCATTTCATGAAAAGAAGCATATGGTCCCCTAGTAGAAGAAATGCGTGTGCCCTAAATGAGAAAACAATGGGCGGAACTAAATAAAATGGAGTTTTGAATGGGGATCAGAGGTTATGAAGCCTGCATATCACAGATAAGACGTAAAAAGGCAAATTCAAAAAGCAGGCCACATATCCTTAGGTTGATTCAACAGTATTTAAGTGAGGAATACTGGAACCACCCAACAAGAAAATAGCCGAAAAGAAAGAACTAAACTACCACAAGCACAACAATAATGTCGTGCTGAACGATCCTTAAGGATCGGAAATATAACATCTCTGATTGAATGTACGGGGCGACATTTTACAGCCTCCACACGACACAATCAACGCTGATGTGGCGATAAAATAGAGAAAATAAGCATCCCATAAGAAAGCCCAACACGGCAAAATAGAAAATGTTGCAGACTCGGTTTGATTGAGCCTGTTCATGGACGGTACTGTCAAGTGCAAACTACCGTCCATGCCCCCCCCCTCCCTAGCTTTAAAAACTGTTATCTACCTAAAAACTATACACATCGAAATGGCATGAAACCAATACTTTTATTTCAACATTACATATCATATATTGACTTTCAATATAAATGTGTATCAAGCCTAGTGAGGCTTGTATTATATGGAAATCTTCAATTCACCATATGAATAGTAAATTTGACTTCACTTTACACATCTCGAATTCACCATGTCAAGCTTTAAAAAATCCCGCAATTCTTCTTATGCTACTGACAAGACTGACCAACAAACAAACAAAAAAGTGACTCCCTTGTGAAATCCGGGAAGAATAATAAGTGACTTCACCGCCATAATTATCAGCACCTCAGACAGAAGGCCAATAGATGATACTACCTACCAAACATGAATACCCCATATTGCCTAGTGTTTGACAAGACATTTTATTTTTTCGTCCAGTTTTGAGCAAGAAAAATATTTTAAGATATTGCTTTCATTTGTCATTTGTTATTTGGGATCTGTTTGTCGTGAGGAAAAAGGTTTGTCTTAGAAATTATTCTTTAGCGATATAAAGGATATTGTAAAGATTGGAACAAAACAAACAAACAGTACTTGGATATAAAGTTTTAATTGATAAGTTAAGATATGATAACATATACATTTTTTCTTTAATGATATGAAAATAAAGGAAAATTAATCTAAATTGTTGTTCTTATAGCTGGTGATTTTATACATGTCGAAAACGACCCCCGAATTAAACGAGTCCCTGTCGTAAGCGACGCTTTATTATGCCCCGGACGCAATTTACTATAAATTTATTCTGAATTAAGCGACTCACTGTTTTCGCGACAAGTGACTGTAAAATCGACTCCTCATCCGCCTTTAGACTGTTTTTACCGGCTTTGATACGCTCCCCTAATTTGTTTTTCGTTATCTCGTAGGGCCTTTCTCCCCCTTGCTGTAGTCGGTATCCGGCTAATTCTCCAAGGCGAATAACTTCTTTTCTCCCCCCCCCCCAAATAATCTAAAATTCCCCCCGGCAAAGATTTCTACTATAAGATGAAATATTAACCGAACAAAAACTTGTAAGCAAACGTTTTGTTTAAAATAGATCCCTCTGTTTGTCCAATGTATATGCAAATAAAATTAGTTTTCATAAAAGAAATTCTTCTCAATAAATGCAAACAACTACAGGCACGTTATGAAGCTCTTAAACTTTAATAACCTTTATTACAAAATAGCATACTTGTTTCGACATATATATTAATCAGTGTCTATTCTAGGAGGGGGTGGGGGATTCACCCATATTTTTGAGAATCCCCCCCTATTTTTTCAGAGCTAGGGGGGAAATTTTACATAGAGAAAGAAGGGAAAAAATCAACAATTGTGATAAATTCTCACTTTTCGATAAAAATCCCCCCCCCCCCCTGTTTTTCAAATCCTAGACTAGACACTGATTAATGCATCAAAGCTACATCTTATTGTAATAAATATAAAATATAAAAGGAAGTTTATCAAATAATTAAGGAAGCTATTGAAGTTTCTTTCAGTAGACACGGATTTTGAATTTGTCAATTACATACATTGCTTAGCCGTTTTTTTTATTCACGGTTTATTTTCTAGAGAGAATCGTAACCGTCATAATGTTGTGCATTATGTTCACATTCATATGACCGTAAAAACATTCCTTTAATGCAATTTGCTTTATTGAAACTTGGAACTAAAGGTTTGATATACCAAACCTATTGATATGTGTTGAAATTTTCAACAACTATATCAACGTCATTTTCATCTTCATTGATTTTTGAACAGTTCATTATCATAATCAATTTCTTTAATTGTCAACTGTTCTTCATAACTAGCTAGATATTTTCTCAACAATTCTTTGAAATAAATATCATAAGCATCACCAGAAAAAAAATATTTTCAAACCAGAGCCTAGCAAGAATTGTAGAAACTGCTCCAGATATAAAGGTAATACGTGTTTTAACACTGTCGGATAGATCATTATCGCGCCCAATATATGAAAGTAGTATAAGTTTTATTATAAAGAGGAATACAACACTGATTATTTCTTTGCAACTTATCAACAGGACTGATTCTATTGAACCTTGGGTCAAATGACCTAGCAGTAGAGACAGTTTGTTAATGAATGTCCTACGTATACGTCTAACTTTAATATTTTCTGGAGAAATAAAGACATCAAATGCTGCGATTCCTTTGAGAAACAAACAAACAGTTTTGTTGTCATCACTTAAAGCAAATCTGCCCGTGGAGTGATTAACATCTCCTTGCAAGAAGAAAGATTCAGTTGTTTTATAACCTCTTAATTCATTACTTAACTCTCTTATAGATTTGAAAATATGTCTTGTAAACGTATCCATTTTATGTCCAACACCATTGAAAGAATCATTTACAAACTTGACTTAGACCAGTAAAAGAACAACAAAGTAAAATACGTCTTCATAATTCAAAAACAAGCCAAGAATTATACAAAAAACAAACTCGACATTTAACTCAATTGTTATTACAAATAGATGGCATAATCAAATGATACTTCCAAGAAGAGCTAAAGAAAGGGTCGCAGACAAACAGAAAAATAAATGTTTATAAAATTTGATGTTTTTGATTACATTTTTTACAAGAAGAACAAAAAGAAATTATAAGAAAGTATTTTAATACCACGTATACATAAACATGATAAAGGAATTGTCTGTCCGTCAAATGTGATCTCTTTCTCAAACGTTACGCGTAGGCTGTGTTTTATTATGTCAGTCAAATCGAATTGTCCTTTGTATGCTAGAATTAATGTAAAAAAATTCCAAAGATTGAAGAGCCCGAGCGAATTTATAATATTCAAGCACAGGCATAATGCAATATATGAATATACACCCAATTTTTCAGTATTTTGAAAATAAGAATCATAAATAAAACACGAAAGACCTGGCAGGAAGAAGACATTAATAAGAAAAATGACTGAGATCTCGTTCCTACTTACCAAGTTCCCACAACATTTCGATTTACATAGTACATTATTTTCCATCAGAATACTATAAAGAAATTGAAAAATACCAAAAGGAGGGGAAACCTCTGAATGAAGGTAATCTTCATTCACTGAACCAGTTAAATATTTAATTTGTATGAGCATTCGCATTTTTTATTGCTGGTTACACCAAAATCAGAGCGACGGAGATGTCGTAGCTTTTTTTGAAATTCATAAAACATTTTTGGAACACAATCTGAGGGCTTTGAATTATCATTAACAAGTACTGTCTTCGAAGTATTTGAATCGTTCAGAGTTTGTTCTGCATTTGCAATTAGAACATTCATGTCCAATTCCGAGTCATGTAATTTGAATGTGTGACATATAGTTTCTGTATAAATATCATATGGAATCCAAGAAATACTCTTCGTAAACACAATTAAAGCTTATATTCGAAATACAATTTTAAAGATCTTACGCCATGACAAAGTTGTAAGTGTTTCACACTTGATATGGTTTCCTGTCGTTGTAGGTTCGCAACAGAAACCACCAGACGCGCTTGTCCCGTTGCAAATACGAAATGTTTTAGCTTCTTCGTCGTCATTTGGATTCAAATTTGAAACAAGGATCAGTAGCTCACGTTTAAGGAGGACTGCATCAACAAAAGTGACATTTGCTTATCCTCTAATTCTTGATCTAACAGCAGAAAATATATAAGTAAAGAGATGACAATCCATGAGAAAACAAAAGCTGGCTATATTTTGTTCAATATATAATAGGGATTTAATCTTTGTCAAAGACGAAGACATAATCATTTGTCTGTGGGGCTAGGGACTTAACCAGAGGTTGGAGTCTTAATTCATCAAGCATTGGCTCTACTTTCTCCATGGATGGGGCTGATCGTCTAGTGGATGATTTCGACCTTATTTTGACTTGCCATGATGACTTCTGACAAATTTGTTTCAAATACTAACGCTATATGTAAGCGTTCCGTTGAGTTAAAGCCGCTGAAAACAAATTAATTGGGTTATCAAGAACCACGAGCAAAATGTGTGTACACATAAATAATTGAGGACGATCCTCATATCAAAGTTTACAAGTCAAACCAGGTTGCCGTGAGAGGCATTATACCAAGAAAATAGGTAATTTTTGATACTACAAACGTTTGACATAGATTTCATTGACATACATTGAAATAGTGTGATAGGATGAAAGGGTCGGATATGGCCTATATGCGTAGGGAAATAAAATCCTAAATTTTGTTTATCAAATGGAGACTTATTAACATATCTTCAAATAGTATGCTATATACTGCACGTTTGTCACGTCGCTTTTCATTAGATAAATGTAACGTTTATATAAATTTATATACACGGCTGCTGACAATTAATGAAGAAATTTTGCTGTTCGGTTTAAAAATTCCTGACAGGTTATATGACCGTATATAAACGGTTGTTCGCAATATAACCCTCGCCAGGCGACCCGGGTTATATATATACAAACAGTCGTTTATATTTGTTCAAATAACCAGTCAAAAATTTCTTTAACTAATAATATAAGCAGATAAGTAAAACAACCATAAAGAATTGGTAAGCAACAAGTCGTTGTATTTGTGTCCCGAAGATGTTCTTTTTATTTAAAAAATACGGTAAAACAATAATACTTCAAATTAAAATTTGAACAGTTATAGTTGAATTTAGCTTATTATTTATAACATATATGATACCCTTTATGATCACATAGTCATTATGATATAAAAATTAAGAAAACAAACATGTTGAGCGTTCAATGTTTATAGCCATATTGCCATTCTATAGACAAAAGGACACGATTTTAGGAAATATAAGAAGTATTGTCCTGTAAAATAAATAGTAAAATGTGTTAAAAGCTAGTGTGCTGTTTTAGTAAATATAGACCTACGAAACAAATGATTAAGGATTTTGAATAACTTGTGTTGTATTCCGTACATGTCGGTATTTCCCGATTAAATAAATTCTCCAACAAAATTCCATTGCTGCCATTGATATTGTTTGTAATAATCCCTAACGCCAAGCTGCATTTTGCTTATTTAGATGATTTATTGTGATTCATTCGATATAGAACTAGATAAACTGTACATAAAGTTCTGGTACTTAAATAATGAATGAAATACTGTATGAAAGCCAATGATGTGCTTGAGAGGAATCTAGAGCTATCATTGATTCATTGCAAAGCATATTGATGATATATATGTGATGACAAACATCGGCGATCCACCGATAAACTGATGTATACTCCTAATTTTTTATTCATATCCTGTTTATACATTTCCTTTACATGATTATTTCCTTACCAATTTTTTGTTATCTTTCCTTTGAAATGTGTCCATTATGTAACATCAGCTTTGTATTAGATATGGCCACCTTTTTTGTATATGTTTGTTTTGGTTCACAGACATTGAATTAATAAATCAAAATAATGGATATTTTCAATCGATTATTTATCGACAGAAAAATATCGACGATACATCAATATCGTCTCTAATAATGACAACTTTACAGGAATCCCTCATCATGTTAGACATGTTTATACTAATGGTATTTAAAATACATTGTTCCATGTAACATCAGTTTTCGAAAAAAAAACAACCTGAAAATACGAGGGTTGTTGAAAACGAGATAGGACTGCAGCTCTATTGTCTACATTTTTTAATTTACGTTTACAATTTTCAAGAAACAAATATCGAAATATGTCTACTATATACAGTGAAAAAGTCAATACAATAGGTTTTACAAATAACAATTCTGCGAATTACAAAGGATAATGGGTACGCAACCCGGCGCACAGTAACAAATAATTAATGATATTCATGGCCTCACATAATAAACTAAAATTTTCCTCCGAATCTATTTAAAAGTGTTCTCCCCAGTGCTATAGGTGAATCATGTTTCTATAACCAGGCAAAAAGGAAGCGATTACATTCTCGTTCTACTCTTCGAAATACATTGCTCAGTTTCCTGGCCATTTTCGGCTTTTCCTCGTGATTTTTTTAGTTATTTGGGAGCTCGACGCGTATGTAATTATTATATTAATGAAAAATATCAATTGAAAAGTATTCTCAATTACTGAGCAAAGAAAACAAAAGGATACAATTAATTCATTGATAACATGTATATCTACGAAAAAATGGAATAGTGACCAGAACTGAATGAGCAGACCAGATGCAGTCGGACAGTTGGCTGGCTGTTTATAGCTTACCTCACGAACTTTCCGTCATTTTCCGCTTTCTTCCCAAACGAGTGAAAACGAGTACCTGGTGGCCAATCAATTGTCCAGTACTAATTTAATCTAATAATATGTAATTGAAAGAGCATGACCTATCTGCTGACAAAATTAACGCTCACACACATTTTCATTTCTTTTCAGCGGTAGTAATATTTCATATTTAACGCTATGACCATTGCTGTTCAAAACGTGATACTATAGCCATTTTCTGTCGAAATGACGATAAATTTCGGCATAAGGACACCTAAATACGTTTTAACGCGTTGGTGTTATATATAGGATAATAGACAACAAATTCTGAATAACTGTAAGTACAACTTAGCTTCAAAACCATTTTGATGCATTGCACCGCTTGCGTTACTATGGTTTTTTCACTATCACAAGTAACACACAATTAGCACAATAATTTATAACACTTATGCTCAATGTGTTGAAAACAACAATTGCTGTATATATGAAAACATTCAAAATTTCATGGAATATGAACGGGCAAGATTCTAAGTCCTAAAAGTTTTTTTTAACAGCCGTCGTATTCACACGAAGCATAATATATATAGATGTCTAGGGATCATTACTGGAGCTCACTATTCAAGCCCCATAAAACTGGCATAAATTGGTACTGCATTTTGTGAATTTAGAAATCTTGGTGTTTGTCTCTTTTTGACAGCATTTACGTAATTCCCTTTTCTTGTCAGGAACAGAGTGAAACATTTAATTATGTATGTTAAGTGTTTTAAACTAAATTACATAATTGGATTGTTTTACAAATGTACGCTGCTTACGTTTGTCATTAACAAGTAGAATATTATTATTTGTGTCCGACTGGGTCGTACTTTTACACACTTCTAGACAGTAAAAACTACTTTAAGATATTCGCTATAAATGCTTTGATATCTGCATTATCATTAAAACTTCTTTTGTACTTATAAAGGAAATTGGATCGCAATCATACAGCAAATATCTAAACATTTTTACTTGAAAATATCGCAGTTTAGATTGTTCTGCCTGGCCATCGATTAACTAGGTTAGATCCTAAAAGCCCATTGATAAAGAAAGCGCTTCTACGTGGAGTAATCATCATTTTTAAGAATTATTTCAAAAAAAGATATTTAAGCGCATATTATCTGCATTCAAGTTATTTCCTATCTGTACTTGTATTCTTGTGCTATGCTTAAAGTCATCAATTCGATTTATGTATAATTGTTTCGTTTTACCTTTTCGCTCACGACTTTGATTCATAAATGTACTTCGATCGGAAGAAAAAAGTAGCAGTGATAACGATGCTTTTTGTATACTTGTATATGATACTCATTTGTTTATTTTATCATTAAGGTAACTAACGTCCTATGTTATCCAAATGGAATATATATGTTTTCAACATATTCCGACATAATTCGTGTGCTTTATATGATTCGATCGTGTAATTTGGTAGAGATCACGTATATATTATTGTCTGTAGTCATTGCATAGCTATATACGCGTCTGATTGCGCGTCCGTCCTTTATGTACGAGTACGTTTTTCAACAAGATAAACAAACATGGCAGTCCGTTGACGATAGAAAGTATTTACCTCCTTTCAAATCAATCCTTAATCAAATCCTGTTCTTTCGATACCCAATGCCTACGGAATTCTAAAAAAACACCCCGAAACTACAAGTACGGCATATCATCGGAAAAGCACAATATCACTTAGCTGAACGCATTCTATGTTTAACATTTATCTTACTGGTGGAGTTCAAGGAGGCGGCCTTTTCTCAAATTGTCTGTTCATGCAGGGATGTTTTGATTTCAATCATGGCCAATCAAGTCTTGTGTGTTTTTTTATCGTATCAACAGATTTCACCGAGTAAATGTAGAATAACCATGTAAAGCTACAACAACTTACTGTAGGCTGACAGACTTCAAATTGGTTAAAATATGGGTTTTTGGAATGTCAGTAGTTGGTCTGCAAATGAACTTTCAGAAATGTCCATGTTTCGTGAAAAATGTATAGATACTTTGAATCTTGACATTGTATGTATAGCAGAGACACATTTATTTAGAAATCAATTTTTGAACTTACAAAGTTATGTGTGTTTTTTTGGTAATTCTCGAACCTAAATACATGTAAATGCCAGATGTGGGTCTGGTGTTGTTTTACTTAAGAGATAACTACTTACTATTTTTAACATTACAGTGTTAGAGTAGTCTTATGAAGGTATTTTTTGGATATCACTGCTAGATGAAATTTCTGGAGATATTATTAATGTATGTGCAGCCTGCCTACCTCCGCAAGGATAAAGTAGATATATAAATGCAGAAGATTTTTTTAACCATTTATAGATTGGCAATGTGCATTTATATTGTATTTTATATGTATTTTAACTGTGTACATTGATGAGACTGTAATAAGTTAATAAATAGATAAATAAAGTACTTCATCTCATGTAGAGCGGGTAAACCTATTACGGAAGTCATTTTTCACATTGATCTTGTTAGTTATAAATTAGTGCATATCCTTAACTTTATATCGTAATGATAAGTGAGAAAATTACATTTTTTAAAAGCACAATTTTCATCATTTCCGCTGATACATTAAAGGGGCTACACTGAGGTCTGACAGGTAATTTGGTGTCCAAAAAAAATGTTTACAAATTTCCTCACAAATCACAATATTATAACTAAAATAACAATAACTTACACTTTAACCAACCCTCTAACAACAATTATGCTAGAAAATGCATTTTCACATTAGCTTTTGATGCAAAAATGAAAGTTGGTTTTCCCAGACATGTACAGAAGTTACCCACAATTCATCGGGTATGACTAAAATACGCAACGGACTTTTTTGGAAACAACAGAGTAAACGGGGATAAAAAAAGTTTATTGATTTTTTCTCAACACTCTAACCTATCATGTTTATATAACTTGAGTATAACGAAGAAAAACTGTATAAAAGATAATCAAGGTAGCAATTTCGTTGTCTTGAGAAATCAAACGCCAGCGAAGCGGACATTTTCTAGACAAAACGGAAAGATATTATATACATGTACAATTATTTTCATTGACATTTCAGTTTCAATTTCAATATTCTAAGGCAAACATAATGCATCGGTGATATTTATACTATAACGAGCACAGCGTAATCACACTAATAAATGTATTTAACGCTATCTATAACGTATTTAAATCAAATGCAATTAATGACATGTCTCATTTGATTTGATTGTTTGTTTTTGGGATGGAGTGGGGGTTTACGTCACACACAACTTTGAGGTCATGTTGGCGACTCTTCAGTTTTACTGGTGGAGTAAGAACTCAGGTGCCCCCTTTGCAAAATTGTTTCTGGCACAAACGGGCATCTGTGTATGTAATGAGTGACGTTTCGTAGGCTATCTTGATAGGATCGTACATACACGTTCCACACACAATTACATCATATTCATACCATAGGCCAAAATTAAATGCACGTTCCCTGTTGTAACAATATGAAACCCAGAAAAAAACCCTATGAAACCAGCTTCTGAATGTGGCATTTCTATCGTTATTCCACTAAAAAGCACCCCCCCCCCCCCAAAAAAAAAAAGAAAGCACCCCCCCCCCCCAAATAAAAAAAGAATGAGTACATCAATGGGCATGCTCTGGAGTGTTGGAAACTATTACCTGCACTCCAGTTACGCACTGTCCATGTATATGAATTTGATTTAACTCTGACACGTTTTCAACAGAAATGTTTTCAAACTATGATACAATAAATGTTTATGATTCTATTAGAAACTTGTTTAGAATTTAATGATTTTTCGGTGAAAACGATATAGTTTACTTGTACTACATATAAGATCAAAGTGCTGAAGGCACTGAAGAAAAAACCGGATAAACTAACACATTTTCACTCCAGTTTCACAGGTAAATTAATTTTATATGTCGCGGTTTACATCTTAATATCAGCTAACCTTTGCTTTTTGAGACTTTTGTTTTTGAAAATAATCTAAACGAGTAATATAAACCCTCTTTTATGGGCAAATAATTTAATAAGTAGCATCCCCGATTTCTCTTTCATAAATTGGCTTTAGCAAATTCTTTCCTATTCAAATATTCTGTCAGTGACGTCTCTTCTACTTGAAATCTTCCTAGTGTGTATTTTTCGGTAACAGGAAGAAAATCACAGTCTGTTCGTATCTTTCAGTAACAGGAAGAAAATGACAGTCTGATCATTTGATCATGACTGTGAAAAATTATGTTTTGTGAACCAATTTATCCTGCCGATAAAGATTTTGCAAGCAATCTGGTGGTTTATGTTCTAGTGCTTACACTTAGTATTTAATTCCAAAGAACATTTTTTAGGAGACCTTTAACGTTGGATTATGGTATAATCACTATAACCGAAATACTTAGGAAGATTAATTGATCTTTGCAATCTAAATCGCACTGTATAACTGTATTATTTTCCTGTATAAGTTTATTTTTACGTACTATAATTCTTCTTGCTTGGTATCAGAGTTTGATACATATGGAAATTTGCATGACTAGAGTTGCATCAAAAAATCATTTATGTTCATTTTTATGACAGCCACACTTTTTCCTTGCATATCGTGGCTATTTCCTTAACAAAGAAACTTTATAAAAAATAATTGCTTTGAATTGGATTTGAACCCCAGACACACTAAACGAGCGCGTTACCCTTGCACCACGGAGAAGATATACGAACACTGCCTGAATAAAATCAAGTAATACTAAATTTTTGATTTTCCATTGCATTTCGGGTTTGTAATCCTTATTAATTTTCGAAGTTTTTTGTTCAAAGATAAACCTGTTGTTTTTAACATTGATGTAAATCATTTAACAAAAGTTCTTCTCGCCCAAAACAGTCCGACATGTATATATTCCACTACTCGACAGTCAGATTTATTTGTGATATACGCTTTCGACATCGCTTAAAATAGCATTTTCATTGATTAAAATGATATTCACCCACGTAATTTGTGAATGTGCATTCATTGACAATTCTATAACCCAAAGCTACTTTTAAACTTTGAATGCGTTGTAATTTGTTTGATATTTATAACAAAATGAAAATATTTCTTTCTTTTAAATCGCTTGTTTTCAGCTGTTTTAAGAACTGCTTGTTGTTAGGGTTTGTCGTGAAACCGCTGTGTCAGAGATTGAATGTTAGCTTTGTATTTCCTTCGATCAGAAATACAAAAAGGAATGGTAACATTCAATGAATGCAACACCCACACGACCAAGCAACACAGGACCACAGCTAAATTATCAATGAAAAATTTAATTTCAGGCTTTCAAGTGGTAAATAAAAAGACTAAACAAAAAAAATGAAAAACAGGAAGAAAGAAGAGACAAAGTAGAGAAAAGTAAAGGGATTAGTGCTATAAAGCAAGAAAAGCAGGGTTCTCGTCCTAACTTATTTATGCAATGAAATGCACCTGATCAATATTTAGCCATTGCAGTTTTTGAACCAGTCACTCGTGTTTTCAAAATAGTCGGGAAATGAACCTGACTTTTTTATCAAAATATTAACAAAACTATTAACAATGAGTATGCCATGATAAACAGGCTATAAGGGAGTAAAAAACAATGGTTAAGATATACATTGCCCTTTCCCAAGTTTGTATACCGTCTAGGAGTTGGAAGTATTATATAAAACATAGTTTAAGCAATGGTTGTTGTATGAGGTGAGGTTAATAATATCTTACTGAATTCGTAAAGCTACTTTTACTTACCTGCCCTTCACATTTGTCTTGCAAAGTATCATGATTTTGTTTGTTTCGTTTAATTTGAAAGAAAGTTAGGGTTTAAAAAACAACAACTATATAATCAGTTTTAAGTTTATTTCACTAGTCACGGCAATAACCCTGCTGTGGAAGCTTGACTGTGTCGGGGGCTGCGTCCTGTGAACGTTGCCGTCGCCTTGTTTGTTTTTATTCCAGTTTTTCCTTTTTTACTCTTATAACGCTCTCAATTTCTTTTCCACCGGGAAGCTTCAATATATTGGTAACATTAAAGCACAACTCAATTGACCCATTACTAGTATGGAGGCCTTCCAATGAAAAAGAAATTTATCAGGATATCTGCTAAATCAATAATGATAATGATAATATTAATAGAGCCAGATTGTAACTCTTTTCCGACCTTCTTGATAATGTTTACCATGTGCATGGAACAGGTATCAATTACCCTATAGTTTTGAATGTCTAGATCAAAAACGTAGTAATCTTCTCATCAACAAAGTTTACATCCAATGCGGATAAATATGCAAGTATTTATGTAAAATGATAAATATTAAATTTCAGATCTATCTAGCAAAGGAGATCGATTTTTTCTTATAGAATTTTAATTATATGCACTAGACATACATAAGAAAATATAAACTAATAAAGTTGAAGCCTAAATGTCCTATAATGAGGCCGGATTCATTCTCTATTTAGCCAGTGCTTTCAGTACTTTGATCAGAGTTAAAAAAGAAATCTCTGGAATAACATTCTGTGTGTGCGTGTGATTTTTTATGCTTACAATACTCAAGTTCTTGTTCGCTGTATAAAAGGTATTACGAAGTTTTTTTTTCCTGAACGGGTGTCAGATAAACAAAAGTGACCTTTGGAAATAGGACCCATTACACTGATTGACAAAGTAAATTTTCTTAGCCTAGATATCATGATATTTTAACCATTACAAAGTTTAATACATAATATTTAATTATTACACGAAAGCTCTCAAATTAACATATAGAATATTTGTAAAATTTGTGTATGTCAGTTTCCAACTCCGTACGTTTAGCTAAATTCATCATTGTAATGGAGAAAAACAAACATGATTACAATAATGTAATGCTCTAAATATATTGAAATTGCTTTTGAAAGATTTTTTTCTCACAAGAACATATGTGAACAACAAGAAATTTAACAAACAACCCATAATTTGCTTTTAAATTTATGGATTGTTGGGTATATTCCACTTTTCGCCACTTTCGTTGCTGCCGATACACAAAAAAATTCTCCGTTTCGCTTTTTAGTCATCCGGAGAAATCATCACGTGACCGTTGTTTTTATTCAGATTTGCAAACTGAAAGGTGTTTAAACGCTTTTCCCACAAAATTGGAGAAAATATGTATTTCAAACGATTTGCCAATCCAAAGAACACATATCAATGTATCACTGATTATGTTTGAATGTCCCTAACACGCAGGTAACAAAAAATTATCGGTTCGTGAAATTTTACTTTTTTTTGTGACATTCGGCCGTACCTCAGTGGAGTACCTTTAACCTATTATGAAAATATCTTCCCAGTGCTAGACCACTTTTGTATCTTTTTATATCGAAAACAAGTTTACCATTTCTTACAGGCATGGTTATCTATACTTTATCTTAATGTTACAAAATTGTTGAATTATCAGTTGGAGTACGTAACGTATGTTTCAAACTGGTTATTCATGAAATTTTCCATAAATATTCAAATTTATATCCAAAATTGAGTCTTTAATCTAGGCATCAAATGTATAGCCACCAAATATTTTATTGACAATGAGCATTTTGCGTAGTTGGTTTTTAACAATATTAGAAAAGTTACGATATTTGAATCGAGAAAGTTTCCAAAATGAAAAATGTATAATGTGAACAAAATGTAAAAATCAAATTAACGGAATCACAAAAATAAAGAAGTACGCCAAAACTAATTCGGCAGACATATATCATCATCTGCGTGTGGTATGGATTTTATCACACGGATAAAACCAAAAATCTTATTGGTTTAATTTTTGCTTAATTTCTTCCGTACACGCCCACTTGGACTTTCTTACTAGACGTCCACTGAAGTATATTTGTTAAGATGTTATCGTCCGAGCAAAGATTCTGTCAAGTGTGTCAAATACCGCCCAATGATTCTTATTTCGAACATAGATGTTTCTCAGCCTGAACATCAATTTTTCGAAACAAAATATATATTAATGAAAGAATAATTAATCAAAAACACAACACACAAATAACAAATAGTGTTTACCTGCTGATTATTTTAACAGAGATAAACGTTCTAACATTACTGGAATCAATTCAAGTATCCTGAATACAAATTGTTCAAGTAATATTGCACTTTTTATGCAATATATACTTCGGATTCTTCATGAAGCTGCTATCCGGGTAGCTTACAGAACGTAGATGGTTCTACTTGGTGCCCGATCGTGCCTGAAATAATGCACGAAAGGGCACCTCAGGCTTTCCTTTACGCGACCCCCCCCCCCCACCGTGCATCCAAGAAAAAAAGTAGTAACTCCCAAAATCAAATAATTGCCCATGAGATAACTGAGTGCAGTTTCCTAGTTTCTTTAGTAATAATTGAAAATGCACAAAAATATGAAATTGATTAATTCAATACGATTTTCAATTGACTCTTAGTAAAATCTAAATAAACGATGGATAGGGATTAATCTAGATATTTATGAGGTCTTATTTGCACCTAAAGGTGAGAGATATTATGTCCCCATGTTCCCATGTTCATATCCCTTTTAAGATACATAGAAAGGGATATTAAACAATTACATGTACCAGCCGATCAGTATACACATTTCAATCATATCAAAATAAAATGCGGTGTAGGGTTGAAATAAGCCATGTTTTTTTTATCTTTGTCTATCCTCATACAGAGCTAAACAGCGGGGATGTGTCCAACTTAGAGTGCGGTGGCATTTGATGGAATTTTAAGTAATTATTATTCAGCTTCCCTGGTACTGCTATTTCCCGTATGTTATTGAGACCTAATTTCCGCTGGATTTTGAGGAAAGTTTTAAAGTTTTATGATTGACGTGATAAACACGTTCAGTATTAACGAGAGCAATTCAGCCAATATGGGTTATCTAAAATCAGCACATTTTCGTAGAGGCGCGGATTATACAGAGATAACAGTTTAAATTCCGTTCCGGTGGCCGTGACTTATATGATAGCAAATACCAAGAAAAGAGGTTATTTTTGGTATGACACAGATATTAACAATTTAAAATGAATTTATCTATCAAATGAATAGGATACCTAGAAAATAAACTTAATCGGAACGAAAGTTCAAAGTGGTTTTGTGGACGATATTATGACTTGTGTATTTATCACTTATTCATCGTTGAACCAAGTGCACGGTGCAAATACAGTCGACAGCCATTGCCTACTAATCTTGAATATAATACTATGTAAGGGGCTTGTTTTAACTGGATTAATTGACAAATGTACTTTGATATATTGACCATAATAGATTTATTTTGGCCTGGTAGTTTTCGGTGTATTACCGCGTTATAAAGCAAAATTATTTTAGAACTATTAGATGAATGATGTGCCTTCATTTGGTTTTCATGGAAGCAAATCTAAAGGCTGCTTAAACGAGGCATGCGACATGCTGCACCTTTAATTATCTCTGAATATGAACGCATTAAAACCAACTTTTGAATTTTCAACAAAAATTGCTTTTGTTTTACCCTGTTCTTCTTACATTTTAAGAACATAAATGTCATTTGTTTTTATCATAGCAAAATGTTTAAAGGAGAAAACCGAACGGCAATAAATGGCAAAATTATAAATGTTGCAGAATCGGTTCGATTGAGCCTGATGCAGGATATGTGCAACAAATATGTGACGCAACATCCATAAGTTCGTTTATCTACTGCGGACATGTTATACAAACCAACTCATGTACAATATTTCGTAGTGTTTGATAACTGACAGTCTAAGTTTTCAGTTATTATCAAAATAGTTTCTGTTATTTGGGTTATCTAATAACTGTCCAATATGTGTCATTCGTCGACATTAGATTGTCACTGTTCAAAGTCCCATCTGTGAATCATGACGGAAATGCTGATGTGCATTAAAGTTTTTTATCTATCACATCCGTAAGCTAAGTTAACAAACATACAAACCTATATGTTGACCATATCCCTCAAATGTGAGTGGAGGAACAGACCCTCTGAAATAAAGGCATGCCATTTTTACCACAACAAGACTTTTGTCCTATGCACAATGTCAACTTAATATGAAAATATTCTAAATGTAATTTTACAGATAACCTATGTTTCGAAAAGCATTTTCTTCTGCTAGCTATTCAGTTGAAGTGCCATATTGAACCCTAAACTAAATATGATGGAAATGTTATAAAATGCAGTAAATATATTCTCAATTCATCGTATTTTCAAAGAATTCAATTTTAATGACTTATATCAAGTAAGTTAGAGGTAAAATTCATCGTGGTAAGGTTGCGCGAAGGCTAAGTCAAGTCTTTACAACATGTTTCGATATTCCTAAATATTTTGACCATATAGCATCGTTTATGAGAGCGTGCACAAGGTCAAATATCATAAAAAATTAAGAAAAAAATAGTTTGTAAAACAATTTAAATCTTCAAAGAATGACCCTGATCACTTGATCAGTAAATGCTTTAAAGCAAATGTATTTATAGTTGCCATCTCATAAGAAACTGCCCTAATGTGTGAGTTTGTCTAGTACCAATCGTGTTATTTCATAAAAGTAGTTGCATGCTTCTTTTTGTAAATCAAAGTGTATTCTAAAAAATAAATAAATATATACGCCATGACTTATTTCCTTTTTGTGGAGCGATCTTGAGACTTAATTAATAAAAACTTATTTATAAGCAGGAGACATTATAATTATATTCCAAATCAATGAAATCTGAATGTTATTCAGGGGGTATTATAATAAGGTTTCACAAAATGGTTTTATGTAACACCATAAACCAATTCCATATTTTCCGCCATACCTGAAACGAGAAGAATTTCATATTTTCCAAATATAATCTTGTACGTGGTTAAAATGATTCCTGCTATATACGGATGTAATTTCATTTAAATATGCAATTACAATCTTTTCGGGAACAATGCACTCTTTGCTAGATTCGGCGTACGTACTAATTTTTCCGTCAAACTTGTACCCTATATAGTGAGTGCACAGTTCAAACACAAAATAAGTTTAAGTTTTGCCATAATTGCTCCGGAGCTGTTTGTGTTTACTATCTTTTTGTCCATGAATCCCGATTTATATCAATTAATCCCTTCGATTTACAGCTAAAATAAATTCGGAAGCAAGAATTCCTTCCAATTTCTATCATGTAAAGTCATGTATTGGTTATCCCTTCGGTGATTCGCAGCATTTCATATTAATCAATGAGAACAGGAACAAATTTCACGTATACAAGCAGTATAAAAGACAAAACAAAAATAAACTTAAATTGTTAATTTATTTCTTACGTTTGTATCATCTACAGGAAATTAAAAAGATATTTTGTGGTACACAGTGGGTTATGTATGTATTTATTTATTTCTGTACATGATTTAAAGCTATAATATATATGACCTTAACATTGTGAAAGTCCGAAAATCTATTTTTAGAAGCTAGAAGCAGGTGTCGCGCTATGGTAATAAATAACGAACTCGAGAGTTTTGCAGGAATTGAAATGCAAACAAATTCAACCATAAATTGCACTTTTATACTTTTATAAATTTATCGAAATTTAAATAAGTAGGTCATTTTTACGAATAGTTATATCATAGTATTATCATTTTTGAAATTGTCTTTTCCGTAGGTTCTTTCCAGTAAATTTACAGCTCCTTTCTTTTTTACAGTCCTGATTGCACTTCTGACATTTTTTACCGTGAATATTTAAATCGACCCTGATTTTGTAAGGAGTTGATTCTATTTTGTTTGAAGGCAATCGGTTCTATGGTAGTTTGAATGATATAATGATTTGCCGAATAATGTGACATTTTAACGTCTACAGTTTTAACATGAGGTGTAATCGGTTTATTAATAGGAATGTTAAACACACTGGTGGGACAGACGGGGATTTTGAAACAATGCAGCAAAAGTATATTGATCTCCCAATAGATTTATTAACAATAGCTCTTCATTTTTCACCAATGTTAAGTAGGTTTTATATCTTTGACTCGCATGAACATGATGTTAGCGAATTTCCTCATACATTTATAAAATTCATGTAACAGTCCTCATTGATAAATAATATTTCACTATATCAACATGCCATGCAACTTTATTCATGATTTTTAATGTACCATGATTTTTTGTTAACGCGTATAACAAAAAATATCCTGAATTTGGTCTTTTGAAATTCATCCCAAATGTTTCATTCCAGTGTGTGTTCTACTTTCAGTATTCATATGGGACTCAAACTGTAGCTACTGTAACTCCCAGGTATCAAAAAAATCATTTTTCTTAATTTGACATGAAAAGAATGCATGTAATATTACTATATTAGTCCCTTTTGTTACTATTTTATATACTGTTTGTATATTTGTTACAATTATAATAATTAAAACAAACAGACTTTGTTCATTTTTACTAATGTTTTGTATGGTCTAATGATATAAAAATATCTTTATATGATTTCATGATTTTCGTAAGATTTTCTATTGATTTATACCAAATAAATCGGAGATCTGAATATTTCATTAGTGGTATATGAAGCATTTAAGGATACATATAAAAAACGAATGCCATTTCGGATTTCATTGATGTATTTTACTTTATAAGAATTAGGCGATTCATAGACTCTCAGCTAATCATACAATACAGATAAAGTTTCCTTTTAAAAGGAAAGGTGCCTTCATCCCAACCCTTTAAAACTGTTTTTTTTTTTTTTTTGGTTTTAATTTATTATCATAATTTTTTTTGAATTGCGGTATTTGTATATCATAAAGGGTTTATTTAGTTGGTTTTGTTTTTGGAAAAACGAATATTTTTGTCAAAACGATTTGAAATCTATTCTCTATTGTATAAAACTAATAAAGAAAATGATCAATTGTAAAAATACTAACGTGGAGATCTATCTAACAAGTGTGCATATTTCATTTCCCCCTTTTCACAGAGAAATCATTCGTTTGCTTTATAGACAAGTAAATGCACTAAAATACTTCCTTACGTAGCATGTATCAACTATGTTACACGAATGCGCTATCTGTAGATCAGCACGTGGCAAGGTTAATGATATGCATGGGCTATTTTTAGATTACCTCACCAAGAAGTTGAATTGCGTTCAGTAGATCTAAATATAACTCGATCATGCGTGATTTGTTAAGCAGGACCACCCTTTGAAGACGGAATACTACTACAGTCACCATTCTCTATTGTATAAAACTAATACAGACAAAAAACAATAATAAAAGAAACTAACTTTTGCGTCTTGAAAAACAATTGAAACGGAACAATTTCGTTTATAATTTATTACGGTTTAAACCGATAAATCAAGTAAAAATAGAAATCCTATTTATATAAACAAACTGGGATTACCGAAGTAACTAAAATAGCTTAGATTTCCGTAATATTACTTCGTCTGGTTCCGCAGTATGACGGAATCGCCCGAATTGTCACGATTGCAATCGGAACTACATCGGCTATTATCATTAATCCGAAGAGTGACGGAAAAGGCCGAAAAGTTGCGATTGGCACGATTGCAGCTGGTTTCCCGTTCAATCATGCACTAACAATTGGAAACAGGAAACCACCTTAACGGAAACAAATGGCTTGCAGCCACGGCTTTTTGTCTGTATTAGTGGAATAAAGGGTGTGATAAATAAAAAAACTCTTAAATAGGTTATCTCAATAATTTTACTATAAATAACCCCTTTTTCTCGGTATCATATCAGAACAACTGATAATCACAAGTCGAGATGGTCACCTGACTGGACTTTCTAACTTTGAACTGCGTCCAATGACCGTTAAGTCCATGTGTCTTCTGCTGATCGAGAAATACACTTTATTTGATAATACAGGGGGACAACAAAGACAAACAACTTTAAATTTACAAGAATTAATAAAATTTAATTAATTTTAAGAAGTCTTTAATGAACATACACCAACCTCTGTGAGGAAACATTGTCAACTTATTCTGTGCTTGGGCGCTTCTAATTAGAATAGCAGGATATATCTTACCATTGAATTCAAAGAATATTCTATGGAACGATCAATTGAACTGTCTTTGATTTATAATTTAAATCACTTGGTTATATATTGTGTTTAGTATAAACACCCTTCAATCCCTGCAAGGCCTACTGTTATATTCTCTTGCGAGCCGAAATAAAAGTTAAAGCGATGATTTTTTTCCCGGTATACATTAAATTGTATCACCTATTGAGCAGAACAGTTAATAATCTTCTAGAAAGTTATTTGTAGACAATGAAAGTGTTTGACATAACAGACATCTGACCATTATTCCCAATGTTTTGAACTAGTGAACAAGCTTGCGTATGTCCTGACTCAAAAGAAAAAAAAGCAAAATACTTAAACATTGAAACGCTACGTTAGAACAAGGGAACATGTAAAGGGCTAAAAAAGAGGAAAAAGGTAAAAATGCGGGACGAACCCTGTCCCACATCCGTTGATATTGATTGGAATTGTCGTGTTTTCAAAGGTGGAAATAAATGAATACAGTGTGTTATTTGCAAATAATAGCCTCATGAGAAATGTGCACTGATAGGAAAAACCAAAATTTGTCAGATGCATAGACGCAAATACTTGACTGGAGTAGAATTATGTTCTTCATTTAAAAGTTTCTTTTTATTGCTAGGAATGTTGAAAGGTAGTTACATCTATTAAATACCTATTCAAAATAATTACATTTCTTTGCATAAGAAATCTATTCCCCTCAAACCCTCACATCCAATATAAATTATATGAGCAATATAGTATATCAAGCATTTAGTATATAAACCATGAAGTCTGTCATCATGTATTATACAAACATATTTCTTATCAAACATATCAAATATGAACGGTATAATATATCAAAATGTGTTATATAAGCCATATAGTATATCAAACGTATATTATATAAACAATGCTGTGTATCATATAAAGCATGAAAATCTTCAGTATACCATTTAGGGCAAGTTGAGACAGCATACCCTTGGCAACCTTCGAGATAATAAAACAATACAATATGCGATTGCTCACATATTATTGTTTAACTTTGTCAAATGCTTTTTTAGAGAATGTCTGTAAGTATGGAATCATTACGCAAAATTGGATAAAATGATAATAATATAACAATTTATACATGTGCACAATTTATTAAATAACATCGATTTCCCTTAATAATTGTAAAGGTAAATAATTGTTTTGTTGATTCTTTAATTGAATTCATTGTTGTGATCTCACATACAGTGGAAACGACATTACATGTGACAAACTGAGTACTGACATTATGTTGGATGTTTTATCTTGGATATTTTTACCATACTTTTCATTTCCTTGTCCAACTGTACATACCTAATACCAAAGTCGGTATATGCAGAAACTAAACATTCATACAGAACTTCTGTCCCAAATGTGAAGCTAAGGGTAAGGGTAGTAAGTGAGAATACTGATGAGAAGTTGTATAGGTTTCATGCGCTTCCTGATGATGAAAACATTAACGGAGCATTGGAAATATTATTTAAGGAATCGTTCGATAGATTAGGGACATATGATGAAAAGGAGATAAAAAATGTCTTTATTGTTTCTGAAGTGGATGGTTTGAATATATCAACACTATCGGTATAGTGCACTAATTTCAGAGCTTAATGCGTCTAAAGGACTTTTGAAAAACATTTACAAAACTTTTTATGACATTTTTATTTTGTGTGTTTTGAAAGATGACCCCGATGTAAGGAATTGTTGTTATATGAAATGTTGTTGCAAGAACTGTTATTGTTACACGTTTTGCAGTGCACTTTCAAAAATGCTTGTATTTGTTTTAGTATTTGGTCTAGTAATTTTGAGTGTAAATTTTGATGATGTTACTCTATTTGATTTTAAGAATATTTCTCTTATCTGTATGATTAATTTAACGGTGATATTGATACTGTACCTTATTTTAATGTGTTTTGACAAAAATAGGGATATATTGCAAAGAGAGGAAATAGAAATTCTGAGGACACTTTTGCAAACGCCACTTAAAGTAAAATTAAAAACATGTTTTTCTACTATTTTTCAGTCAAAAAGGGAATGCGACTGTTCTTTGAATAGTTGGTATTGCTGGCCACTGCAGGCGAGTTGTATGTTTTGTCGATCATTCATTGCTATCACTTGTTTCTTGTTCCCATTGGCTTCTTTTTCGAAATTGGTACATACAAAATCTAGTAGATTTAGGTTTCTAATTCTCTGTTATTTGTCATTAACATTGTCTGTCTTTATCAGTGTTCTGTCATCATGTAAATTGTTTTACTCAAAGGTTATTGTATACATTATTATTGGGCTTTTCTTGAATTACGATGACATTATTGATGAAATGATTCTTGCATTGTTGGCTCTAACGTATATCTACAGTTTTCTGAACGGAGTCTATCATAAGATGAACACTTTTAATATTAAAGTATTCTCTCTGATAAATGATGTTTTGAAAGATAGGAACAAAGAAATGTTTGATAAAGCAATGGTTGAAAACCAGAATATTGCATTTCCTCTTGGAAAATTAGACGGCACTGATCAGACTCAAACTGTGAATATTTTTGTTGGAGATGATCATAGACCATTTGTATCCGTGACGGGATTATATCTCTTTTATAAATATGACAAATTAAATCAACTACCCTATTTACATATCCCAGAGACATTTTTTTTAAAGACTTTCATCAGAATCATGTCACATTACACCAGGTAACAAATATTTCTTACTTTTCAGAGCGTGTATAGAAATCATGTTTATGTTCTTGGGGCTTTGTACTTGTTTCTTTGTCGTTCATGGTTTCTCCAGGGCAAATAATATATCTAATACTGTTTACACTCTAGTCACTGTAGGTACCGGTACTGCACTGGCAATGTTAAACAAACTCATTTTCACAGTGGTAGAAATTTTGATAACTGATCACGACATGCATTTGAAAAAATTGATAGAGAAACACTTAAACGAATATCATAATCCAATGGTAGAAGTTGAAACAAAGCATGTGTCAACTGAAAATCAAGATTCAAATATAATTTCACGATTGCAGTTTAAAAGCAACATTTCTTCATCTTCTGAGCTTGTGGCTGTGGTCAGGCCTGATAGTTTCAATGAAAATCAATATAGGTTTTGTGGATTTAAACTACGTAAGATGTGCAATGATGAAGATGTGATAATTCCTTTTGAAAATGACTCAAAAGAAAGTGAAAATGGAACGTTTCTTATAGGTCAAATTAATGTAATCAATACAAACATGTAACAGGACAAAGAAAAATACCGACATTGATTCGGAACATAAGGTTTGAGAGGCGGTTAAAATTCTTCTTCTTATTATTATTATTATTATTATTATTTTGTAATAAACCCTTCACCAGTTCTTGCGATGACAGTATATTATGTATGTTTTTGTCTCAAGTTGATTTTCTATGTATCTATCTAATGTTTTTGTACTTTGAATAGAAACTTGAAAGATTTGCATGTGTGGCAAGAGCTGCTATCAAAAATTGGTTTATTATCTATTAACAAATTAGGTTATAATTATCATATCATCATTATGTACATACTTTACTCATTATTTGTTTATTGAACCGCCTAACATGGCGATGGACATTTTGAAATGTTTTTGCCAATAAAAGAAATAAATCTTTTAAAAAATAAATTTTTTGATACACTTGTTAGATCTTATATTACCAATAGTGCATACGTTTGTGTTTATGTTTTATTTTAAAGAATATTTTTGACTTGTTGTAATTTAACTACACATTTGACATTTTGAAAATAATGTCAAGATATTTTACTACATAAAACTTACCAAAATACACGTACGATGTATCATATGCTGTCTACTTCAGATATTTTATGTAAGTTATCAAATATTAAATAAATAAGTTCTAAACTTAATATGTGGAATATAATCATACCATGGATAATTTCGTCAGGAAACACACTGAAAGAATCGACTACCTTTATCAATGATTTGAAATTATAAACAATTGATCTTATTGGTATCAAATTTTCTCGGGTACTCATGAGTGTTTATTCAATTTTTCCTGTATATTTTTTCCTTTCTTAGAAAGTGCGCACATTAGTTTTATCGTTTTAAATTGTTTTTGAAAATGTTTGATGCTTATGACCAAATGAAAGTAGTACTTTTACTTCCATACAAACTACTTAACCACTGTGATTGTATTGGTTGTAAAGCAACTGAAATCAATGATGGTATTAGTAAATATCTATAACAAAAATAAAAAAAACAACCCTTTATGAAGTAAAATGTTTGGGTCACATTTAGGTTTAATTCTAGGACATTAACATTTTACTGTGTATACATGGGTTCTGTTACTTCATATTGTTAAGATGTAATACCGACTATCAAATCAAGTATAAGAAGTTCATTTTTGAACTGTTTTTATTTATCATATTGACATTTGATTCTGTTAGAACAAATATGATTAAGAATACGGCAATTTTCATATGTTGAAGTATATATGTATATAATTAATTTAATAATTTCATATTGGAGTTACGTACATGTATATTCTTTTAATTTATATATAATCTTGTTCTTGCTGTCGGATGTGTACAAATAAAATATATTCCTCTATTTACTGTTTTTTATGTTTTCACATCCATGTAATTATAAGTTTCATCTCTAAATAAGTCTAGTGCGGATATGCTTGTCGTCTTTTTTAAATAAAAGTTGTTTGAAAAATACAAGATGATTGCGTTTCTTTTTCTATTTTAAGCTTTCATAATGCAATTTTTAGATTCTGGTTTAAATTGTTTTTGTTTTTTACCTGTCAATTTAGACCAGTTTTCTATGTAGGCTAAGATCCTCATTTGCTGTAATGAAAAAAGTAAGGTTTATCTAGTTTAATGCATTATTTCTAGTCGAATCTTTTTAATTTAAAGGGACTCCACTGAGGTTTTTTTACATTGTGGGACTGAAAATAATTTTTCCAGATAAATGTACCAGTTGATGTAGGTTTAGACCACTAATCTATGTGAAAAATTTCAGATCATTCGTGCATTTTCTTTTTTCAAGACTAATTATTTAAATAGTAAAAAGATGACCCAAAATGAAAAGCGTTTAAACGCTTTTCACTCAAATCGGTCTAAGAAAATACGATTTTCAATTTATTTCAAAGAGTATTTCTTAACTTGCATAAATTTTCTGTTAAAATCGCCCAGCTCATTTATGTACGAAATTCAAATGTTATGTTTTTAGGCCCTTAAACCTCAGTGGAGTCCCTTTAATGTAAAACTCAAGTGTGACGCATGAAGAAGCCCACGTTGTTAATGAAAAGATACATGAACGCAGATTCCTAACCAATACATTCCTTAAATTTTATAAAGAGTAAAAAGTTATCAAAGTTATCAGAGTGATAAAATCAATATGATTAGTAAAATTTAAAGATTGATATCTATGTATTTATCCCACATCCTAAAGCGTTCCTTACTTGCGCGCTGAAGAGCAAATGAAACCTCGCCTTATAGTATGGTTTCATGTGCTTTTAAAACGTTACGGAGGCAAGGATAATCACACGTTCTAGTCACTATATAGTTTTGCAGTTTAACGTAAGGAAAATGATCGCGACAGTATAGGGTTTAGGGTTGAAATAAGCCAAATTCTTTCCTGCCTCAATGCGGAAGGAAACTGCAGGGAGGGACCCTACATGGAGTGCTCGGAGTGTTCGAATATAGTAATCCAAGCGGCGTTATCAGCATTACTTTGGTAACGTTATTCCCCAGTTGGGCGGCACAGGACGTATTATTGACTGAAGGATACTTGATATTTAGATATTTTTTCCGCGTGATTTGTGTAAGCTTTTATATTAGCATGATAAACGATTTCAACAAATATACTAGTAGGTTTTCAAGACAACACGAGACAACATAAGTACATTTTCATTGAAGATGACACAAATTGCGGTGACGAAGATATTTATAGGATACCAAGAAAAAGAGGCTCGTCAATATAAGACGAATTTATCTATGACATGCTACAAGTTTATGATCAATAAACTGGTACATTTATTAATGACCGGGACTTATTTACTTTCAGAAAACTGAAAAGGATACCTATCAAATAATATATATCAGATATTTATCGCTTTATCACCATTGAAACTTATACCGTTAAATAAAGTTGATAACCATGGTCTGTTATCTGTATTTTGTTTGTTTGGAATTTGATAAATTGATTAATGTTATGTCAAAAATGATCGTCATTACCTAAACAAGTACTTTGATATAAAAATAAATAAGTTAATGGGTGTATTTTGTCCTCTGTTTCTTTCGAATGTCTTTTTATCACATCTAAACAATGTCTACAATTTCAACCTTTTTACTCCATTTACTTTGAAAAAAGATATCAGTTTGCTTTTTATCGTAACCAAATTATCAAAGATAGAAACCTTAAAGCAAAATATGTTCAATGATGAATATGGAATTTATATGTTCCTTCATCAACTGTTTACATGCTATACAGGACAGCTCAGGTGCGGTCTTACGTAAATGTTTTCCAATAACTTACTAAAAGATTCAGTTTTCACATCCTTCATTAAAAAAAAACAAACAGGAAAGTTTGGTGACAATGTCCTTTAAAACTGAGTGGTGGAAAAAGACTACGAACAAATTAAGGCATCATTTTGTTACATCAAGAGACCCTTTTTTATTTTCAATATTTTATAAACATTTTCTCAGTACCTCATATATCTTCAGAACGTAATACGGGATGTGGTACACAAAGGTGAAATGCTTTGGGGGATTCCAACCTTGTTCAGTATGTGAACAGGTTATTAAGATATGGAAGAAACTCGATTTTTATCGTCTGTAACATAACTTTAATTATTGCTTTAATTTTGACTTTGTTTATTGAAGCCCAGTTATTCATGAATGTAAAAGGTTACTTTAGTCCTGCTTATGTAAGATTTCAGCATGTTTATTCCCAATTGTTGTATGATTAGGAATCAAAACCACTTCTGACGGTAAAATAATATTCTTCTACTGTACATGTAATATGTACTTTCTTCAACTTTGTTTGTAATATATAGATTTACTTCGAAGACATCAATTGATCTTACCTTGCCTTGAAGATATTATATAAAACTGCTTGTGCTGCAGCGCATCTAACTTTCCTACAATGTACATGTATACACTCCTTACTGCAACGTTATTTTCTAATACGAACTAAGAGAAAATGATTTTGCGTAGAACAGAATATTTAATGGTCTTATAGAAAGATAAGTAATGGCAATGCAATACTTTTACAAAAACTAATCCGAGCCCCAAATTATCCTTTATAAAATTTCGTGAATACTTGCCTCAATTTAGAGTTTTACGAGTGATTTGATAAAAAAGATTGAGACGACAGACGTCTGGGGATTCATTTCCAAAGTTGCATATGCTTTTAGACAAATGGAAAGTGATAAAAGGAATATTCAATAATTTAGACGCAATGTCAAAAATAAAAACAATTTTAAAAAAGCAAAATGACAAAAAAGAAGGGAGAAGATCCTGTCCAACATTAGTTTGAAATAACTGGTTTTGAAGGTTTTAAATGAAACCTTTTTAATAGCAGATGTTGACAACTAATACAACTAATAATTAAAAGTAATGTACAGAAAGTTAGAAGAAATAAAACGCTATTTGGTGATTTAATTAAAGAGCATGTATGTTATAATTGTTGTTACCACACATAAGTGAAATTTTATATATGTATATAATTATGCTTCTAAAACAATTTTCAAACATCGAAGAATATGTAAAATATGCACAGCAAATATTTGTACACATTAGATGTAATCATTAAAATATATGCATTCATTTTTTATTTGAAAATTTGACTGAGAAAATAAATTTCTAATAACCTCCCTTTTTTAACATGAATATATAAATTCGGTAATGTCTTTAAAAATAATCCTACTTGGAACTTACCATAATGATAAATCTTCTTTTGAGCATTATATTTATAATATAAAACCATAAACAATTGTGTTACATGATCTTTAAGTCACATATTGCATGCAGTTCCTTGTATCATTAAGTACAAATAAAATTCTTAGTCGGTTGAATACATACATGATTTTGGTATCATTTGAAAGCAAATACTTTGAAGCATTGCATAGTTTTTGAGACAGAATAAGCACAATCTAGTTTAGAAAGCATGTTTTATGTTGCATTGGATATTGACCCACCAACACTTTTTATGATTAATTAGTCTTATGAAATTTCATTTTATATGAGATTCTAACTGTTTCCAGGTGATATAAAAATACAAAAAAACCTGAAAATGGCAAACTATTTGAGCATTAATTTTATTATCAAAATTATCTTAAATAACTAAATATATATGTTGTAATACATTTAAAGAAAGCAACACATTTTGATAAAATGCTAACTGTTTAAAGAACTTCAATTCATTTTCGGAACAGAGACACAAATCTATTAGTAGCGGAGTTTTAATTTTATGAAGCTTAACCCGATTGAACCGGAATTTAAAATCAATTTATCGTTGTTGTACGTTTGTATAATACATCAATGGTTGCTTAAAACAATCTCTTTAGTTTTAGGGTAAATACATAGTTTCAACTATTTATATATTTTTTATTCATGAATTAGTGTTATACGCCTCCAAAATAAAATTTATCAGGTCAAGGTGAACGACAACATAACATGAAGATACTAAAAAAGTTAACTTTTCAAAGATAAATACAATACTTTTTCGTACAATTATTTCAAAAGAAATAAACAAGCAACTAGTCAAGTGTGCTTTTTTCATCAATAGGATAATATCAATAATTAAACAATAAGACGTTCCCAAAAGAGGTTTTTACGGCACTTATCACTAATTCAGTGTACTTTATCAAACACGTATCCGGTGTGAAATTGTGTCCACTTGAAAGCGCAAACATAACAGATTATAACACTCAAATAACATAAAGAATCCTTCAAAATATTGAAATGGTCTGGTCTTTACCGGATATACTCGATTTAAACGCACAAAATTGCTTAGAGACAAATAAATGTTTACTTCTTTTGAAAGGGAAAACATGAAATTTTAATGTTCAAATAATGATCTTAGAGAAATTTGAGATGATTGTTGCTTGAAAATAAAAGCGATAAATGTAAAATAATTTCTCTATTAAAAGTAGCAATATTTCAACAAAGTAGTATTTAGCTTTCCATACAAAGTGCTAATTCACTATAAATGTACCTATTGCCAAAAAGCAATAGATGAAAAGATGGTTCAAGAAATTGGTAATGAGTTACTTAAAAGATAGATAGATAGATTTATTTCGGCAAAAAGTAAACATGTTACATGATAAACAAACACAATATAGATTAAAACAATTACAAATAAATAAATAAATAAATAAATAAATAAATAAATAAATAAATAACTACTATATTACATAAATTATAACATGTTCCAAACCAAGGATAACACAAAAAAGAGGAAGCTCTAATTTCCAGTGTGGTCCTGAGCATTTGGTGGCATGACATGACAAAGAGAGGTATTTCATAAAAGAAAAAAAAATATCACTTAAGAAAAATCACATTAATGAAGGAATCATTTAAAATTATCACACTTTAAAATGTAATGTAATTCATTAAAAAGTCAGTATAATCATGTGCAATCATGCATATTAAGAAAAGATTAAATAAAAAAATAAAAAATTATCACAGTTTAAAGGATTATTGCCATTTATTATCACAGGGGCCATAGTGTAAAGTAAGTAAGTAAGTAAGTAACTTACTTACTTACATAGTGTATTTAGAGTAACTAAAATATGATCACACAGTTATGAGTATGTAAGGAAAGAACATGCCATAGATTACACTATTTGAAAAAAAGAGTAAATTTTAAAGTCTTAATAAAAAAATTAAAACAAAACTCCAAATATGTAACAGTAAACCTGAGCCGAAAAATAATTCAATAAAAAATGAAAACATATAAAATTTTCATGCAAGAAATTTTAAGTAAAACACTTACATGCTGCTTAAAAAGTGACTACAAAAGAACACAAAAATATAAAAGCTTTTGAAAATTAAAATAAAAGCATTTCTTAGGGCCTAAAACAGAAAAAAACTATTCCAGCTTGATAAGTAATTTCATTTAAGGTTACATGAAAACACTTTTAAATGACCACCTACAGTTTTCCCAGCAATGGATCTAGTAAATAAAAAATAATAAAATCACCTAAGTCAATTTATTCCATACGGTTTAATATTTGTGAAATTTTCGTAATTGTGTCGTAGAAGCGTAACATTTGATAATGTCACCGAAATAGTTTATTCAATATTCACATTTCAACAAGTTCTACACTTGATAAATTAAACAAAACATTATATGATAAACAAGATCAACAAGGAAAGGCGGCGCTCAATGAACGCAACCTCCATACGATCCAGCAACAAGAACCAGTGGCAAGGAGCCCGGGCGGACCCCAAACAAAAACAGAACACTGCACAAGACAGAGCACGGACAGACACAAGCAAAAGTGTCACCAAAACAGTATGAAACAACATATACATACATCTGAGGAACACAGAGGTGCGCCGCCTTGGAATGGTCAGCAGCATAATAATGACTGCTGGGGAGTTTAAACCGGTTAATGGTGCACCAAAAGACGTAAAATATAGATAGTGCAGCGAATTTTCTTAAACTTTGCCATGCTAAAAGGAATCAAGATTGAAACAAGGTTTTTTATTAAACATGGGATCACCATGATACTACTTTTTGAGTTATCTATTTGAACAAAGTCTGACAAAAATATCGGTAACAAAAAATTTATTTAAAAGTAAATATCCAGCTCAAGATGAGAGCTAAACAACCAATTAAATTTGGCAAACGCATAAGTCTAAATATATATAATAATATCCTGTATTATCTATATGACGTGCAATTTGAAGATGATCAGTCTGTCTTATACTAATTCACATGGTCACATTAAATACAGGGTACTTGCTGAATTACTTGCTGAATTATCTGTTAGAACATGACTTAAATTCTAATCATGTGTCCCTACTCTGCTTTGAGATCAAATGTTGTAACTGGCATTCCATTCTTCTTTTATACGATGAACAAAATAGGTGAAACCATAGCATTTTTAGCCCGGCAGTTTCTCAAAAAGCATTGGAAAAGTCAGGTTGTCATTTTATCCGTTTTCCAAAATGAAAATTTTAGCAACACTATTTACTCAAATCGGGCTGAAATCGAAAATCGACATTCAGTTTATTTTGCACTCAGTTCATTCTGAGTATTTTGCCTCATAATATTTTGCAGATGTTTCCATTTTAAGTGCTTCACGTGATCTCTGTAAGAATTTTAAATTTTATGCTTTTAGTTGTTTCTTTTTAACTCAGTTGAGCTTCTTTACTATTTTCAACGATGTCAATTATTATGTTTTGTATATACCACGGTATTTAAATATACAACCAAATAAATATTTAGCCATTTTTCCGAAATCACACCTGAGAACGGAAAATGTTTTTGTGCCAAATACTTGATAAATCGTCAAAACAAGAGCAAGTTAAAGGCGCTTAACCAATACACTACATAATGTGATTACGTTCAATATGTCTATCTGCTTTGATATGTCGCACGATAAGTTGCCCTTAAAACTATATCTTATGGTTATTATCTGATATAAGTTTTGACCTTGAAATTTAATGTCATTTGTTCTGACTGATGCATGCTAGTTAATGGCCTAATGCAGAACATTCTATTTAAATGTGGTGGTTCTTTTATTGAGTGTATTAAAAACATTGAATTTTCTTATGAACGTTTGCAACATTGTATTTTGATATATACTTAATATTATCGAAGATTATTTTCAAAGCTTTCATTGTGCAAAATGGAATACGTTTTAAGGAATAATAAAGTAAATTGCACGATTTTTATAATCAAACTAGTGATACTTTTTAAATGCTTTAACGTTCTTGAGTGTCAGAAAAACACAGAAGAACAATCAATTTTAAAACAAAAAAGTATTCAAGATACATCTAATTGCACGATTAAAACCAGCTTTTAGAAAAATGGCTATTCCACTAGGAAAGAAAATTAACGACAACAACCGGCTCATAGAATTGGACATTGATAATCAAATGGAATATATCATTGCAGAATGTCTCTTTCCCACATCTTCTTTGGATTGGTTTCTAACAAAACATCTGATTCTGGAAAACGTCTACTTCTTTTGCCTGATAATTTCACTGAGAAGTCACTCGGAACATTGTCCTTTGGTATTGCAAAGGTACATCTGGTAATTGACCTAGAACCAGAAGATTGTTTAGTAAATATTACTCCCGTGGCTGCAGACATTCTTCTAAAACGTGATCTACTAACCCTTGTGTCCGTTTTGATTTCAAACGATGATGACGAAGAAGATAAAACTATTCGCATTTGCAACGGGACAAGCGAGTCTGGTGGTTTCTGCTGCGAACTTTCACCGAAAGGAAACAATATCAACTGCGAAACACTGCAACATGAACTATTGCGTACGATCCTTAAAGTGATATTTGGAACTTTATCATTTATTGCAGTTGCACAGAGCATTTCTTGGATTCCAAACGATATGTATAGAGAAAGTATGTGTCGTACATTCAAATTACATAACTTGGCTTTTGACATGAATATTTTAATCGCAAATTTAGGAAACACTATTAAAGATTCAGATAATTGGAAAAAAGTATCGTTTTTGAGGCAAATAATTCAGGAATTCCGGATGAAGCTACGCGACCTCATCGGCTCTGATCTAGGTAAAACTGGCAATAAAACTGTTACAATAAAAGTTAAGTCTACACTTTTAAGTGGTTCGCTGAATGCAGGTTTACTCCAATCAGAAGTTTTCCCATCGTCTGGTATTTTTCAATTTCTTTATATTTTTGTGAAGGATAATTTAAAACCATGCAAATTAAGATGTTTTATTATTAATGTAATTTTGAGTGAAAACCAAATTATATTCGCTTTTTTCTCTTATGTTTTCATTCTGCCAAACTTTATCATTCCTCTTAGTTCTTCTTTGCAGTACGATGGATTAGTATTTACTTTTATCATTCTTATTTTGTTTCTTGTATTCTTGGTTTTGTCTTCGGTATTGATGGTTAATTTGTTTACACTTTTAAAAAAGGTTTTACGATTAACAAAAAGAAACGAATCAATTGTCAATTTGACAAACATAATGAAACACAACCTTCGTGTTACGTTAAAAAAAGAGAGCACATCTGATGGACAATCAATTCCTTTAACCATACGATGCATAAAATTGTTTACAAGTTATTTACCTTTGGTCCAGTTTTTATTTCTTGTTATAACAAATGTATACAAAAACAACAAAAGTATCTGTTGTTCATTGTCTGCGACCTTTATTTTTTATATGCTAGTAGTTATCACTCTATTGTTTTATTTATTTGTAACTGGTATTGAGTTCTATGTTGAGTGTCTCTTTTGCACAATGCTTGGTTTGTTTCTCAATTATGACGACGTATTTTACTTTGCCGTTCTTTTGCTGATCTTTATCAAGTTCATAAACGATTCCATCAATGATGTTAAAGACAAAATGGAAAATTTTACAAGAAAGGTTTTCAAAGCAATCAGAAAGCTAAGCAAAGAATCACAAAATTATGAAACAAGTCAATCTTTTTTCTTACAAGGAGATGTAAATCTCCCTGAGGGTAGATTTGCTTTTTGTGATGAAGATGAAAGTGTCCGATTGTTGATCAAAGGAGTCACAGTGTTTGGATATTTAAGTGCTCCAGAAAATATATACATTAGACATGTACATAAAGAATTTATCAACAAATTATCCTCTCTGCCAGGTCATTTGACACCAGGGTCTACAAAATCACTTCTATTGATAAAATGCAAACAAATAATCAGTGTCGCCTTTCTACTCTCTATGATACTGATATTACTATCAACATTTGGTCGCGAGAACTATGTTTCCGGAGTGGGTTAAAAAACCTGATAACCCTTTATTAACTGGGAGGGGCAGTTTCCTACAATTCTTGCTAGGCCCTTTGTTTGGGAAAATAATAATCCTTTTCCGATAAAGGTACAGATGTCTTATTTCAAAGAATTTGTTGATAAAAAGCACTCTCTTGCTATCTAGTTAACGAAAAGGCAGTTGAATGTTGGGAAGAGTTTTCGCAGTATGAGAATCACCTTGTACAAGTGGAAATGAAAGTGAAACTGATCTTGGGCATGCCTTATCGAGAAAATTTCAAGACTCCCAACTCGAGGTCTTGGTATATAAAAAACCATTAGCTTTGCAAAAAGTTTTGACAAAAAAGAATACATAAAAAGGAATGTTTTATTTCTTATCCGTGATACGATTACCCGAGCAAGTTAGAAACGATTAAACCTTTAAAAACAATATTTGCCAAATCCAAAACTGTTACCATACAAGTTGCTTTCTGAAGATTTCTTTTTTTTATTTGAAAGAAAATTGTTTTTTTTTAGCGACTTGTTACCGTAATAAGACTCAATTGTGGTTGCTGTAAATTAATGTACCAATTTTTTCAAGACACATTTTTCTTTTTGTACAGACCTGTAAATATTTTTACTTTTGAATTTTCAAGATTATTATGAGCTTTATGTGGAAATATTTGGATAGTTGAGTCTATCGAGCTTCAGAGTTTCTTTAGGTCGAGACGTAAGTCTAGGCATGAGTGCAAATATACCTTGCATACTCTTTTTGTACATATTACTGATATCTATTATGTCATTTTGTGTCTTCTTTGTGCATTCGTGTGACTTATAAAGCACCAAAGTACGGAATTCACATTACATGCATAAATTTGTACTGATATAGATAAAATGTAATGCAGATTAAAAACGACAAGTAAGAAGACTTATTAATAAATGTTTTTCAAATAATAATTTGTAGATTTTCAATTAGTTGCAATGTAATTATGATAATGGTTATCACAAATGGGTGGTATTTTTGTACATGTAAAAGTTGATTATAATGTATATTGTTTCAATTTTATATACAGATTTATCAAGAGAATACATATGTAATTATATCCTTCCTAATCAAGTAAAATATATCACAATGTTCGTTTTGTTTTTCTTAAGTATTCAAGCAATATGTACAAATGACCTGCTAAACTGGTTACCTAAGTGCTAGATATTCCCGTCTGTAACAACAGCTGGTGTCAGATTTTTTTATTACATACTACTTTTAAAATCATATCACAGATAAGAATAAGGCTACAAAAACTAATATTTTCATTTTGTCATAGTGTATAGCTAGATCCCAGTCATAAAGTTTAGCCTGATTACAGTCCTTGTGTTTAGCCTGACTACAGTCATTGTGTTTAGCTTGATTACAGTCATAGTGTTTAGCATGATAACAGTCATAGTATTTAGTCTGATTACAGTAATAGTGTTTAGCCTGATTACAGCCATTGTGTTTAGCATGATTACAGTCATAGTGTTAAGTCTGATTACAGTCGTAGTGTTTAGCCTGATTACAGTAATAGTGTTTAGCCTGATTACAGTCATAGTGTTAAGTCTGATTACAGTCAATGTTTAGACTGATTACAGTCATAGCGAACAGATTTACATATAACGAACTAATTGTTTACCATTGTCAGCCATTTTGAAGAGCATTTGATTAAGAAATATTAGTCATATATTTCTATTTTAGACACAATACCCGAGAGCGTACTTCTTTAATTTAAATAATTGCTATTCCAGTTTAAGATTTACCTATGTCAATTTCTCATGAAATATAATATTTTGTTTCTAAACTCTCTTCGTTTTTTCTTTTCATGGTTGAGAATTAACAAGATTTTGGATTTTTCCTTCCTTTTATATTGAATATCTTCTATTATAATTTATGGATGACTTTTACTTATGGAAGATAAAGATTCTTTTCATTTAAATCAAGCGTACATTGCAGATTGCAAGCATGCGTGATTATGTTGAAAACCGATTATAAATCATTATAATTATTTTACTCGAGGCAAAACTATTGAAGAAAATAAATAAATAACCGTTTTATCTTGGTGAAAAAGAGCTCATGCTAAATTTATCCGAAAAAAAAAACTATACAAATTCATTTTAATAGATGTATTGAAGTACATACACGATAAACTGTACATTCGGTCGAGTTTTTTAATCCGACCCAATGAAAACGAAAGTCTATTTACGGATAGCCAATATTTTGGAATGCAATAATAAAAGTGTAATTTTTCTGTATTTTTATCTAGATTGGACTAAGAAATGAGTTCTCTATAAGCGATAATTCCTTATAACCGTGTACGCTATAAACCACATTTTTTATATTAAATAAAGAAGGGCAAATTTTCGGGCCAAATAAATTGTTCCATATAACCGGAAGTTCGCTATAGCCGTGTTCGTTTATAAGTGAAGTTTACTGTATATATATGATTTTCAATTTACTTCTGAGTATCATTAGCATATATCTTTATGTTTTAAATGCCCCCCCCCCCCTGCAGCTGAGCTATGCAAAAAATGCTAATCTTATTTTGTTAGGCTTTTGTACCTCAGTTGAGTTTTTAACACCTTAATCAAATGCTGAACTTTAATAATTGGTTTTTATTTTTTGTTAGGCTGTTGTACCTCAGTTAAGTTTTTAAGACATTAATCAAATGTTTAAATTTATAAGTGGTTTTAATTCTTACTTTAAGCGACGTTGATCTCATTATATTTTATGCAAAGGGATGGTGACTTTAATCAAGGAAGAAGGGATTGTGATTTTAATCAAGGACTTTTCAGAAAACCTGCCGGAAAGCTATATTGAACGGGAAATATTTGCAGTAACAGGCCTTTTTTCAAATACAGACTACAAAGTGTAAATAAATGTTTGAAATTGCACCGAAATAAAACCGCGTTATATAACATATATACTGGCTATATACTTGGCTTTATTAAAAGAAATGTCATCACTAAAAATGAGAAAGTAAAAGAACTAGCATACAAGTCCCTGGTCCGCCCACAGGTTGAATATGCCTCATCTATTTGGTCTCCTTATACTAAAACCAATATTGACAAAGTTGAGAATGATCCAGAGACGTGCAATAAGATGGGTTTTAAAGGGATTACTCCCCTCACTCTAGTGTCACAGCCATGCAGGAAGAACTGGGCTGGCGATCCCTTGAACATCGCAGACTGGACAGTAGACTGATAATGTTTTATAAGATATACCATAACCTAGTTGCAATAAATCTCCCAACTTATGTTCAAACCCCACATATAGATTAACCAGACATATGCATCCCTTATCCCTACGTCAAATACAGGTATCCTCCGACTACCATAAGTACTCTTTCTTCCCTCATAGCATTATACTATGGAATAAAACTTCCTAGTAACATTGCCAACCCTGCCCAACCTGAGTCAGTTCAAACAGGCAGTGGTGGGTTTGCAGTACTAGTCTTACTCCCAGTGTTTTTAAACTATTTTATCTCTTATCACCTTGTTTCACTATTAACATTTTAACCATGACTAGAATACATTTTCAGTCTCACCTTCCAAGCATGTCAATGTTTGGACTTTTCTTTTTAGCTTTTCTCTTCACCTTTTACTAACAATCCGACGTGCACTAAATTCCTGCCTTTAACACTCGTAAGAGGGGTTGGCAGTATCCAGAGATAGATAGATAGATACTGTAAAACTGTAATTGATTTCTTGTTTTAACGATCCTTTACCAAAAGGTATTCTTCTCAATGATAAATCACTTAATAAATAGCCATTAATACGTTATTCAGGGAACGTGATAACTTTAACTCAAATGTACAAATTATGTCATCAAGTTGTATTGCCAGCGGTTGCGTTGAAGAAAAATCAATTTTAAAGACTTTGCTTATTATTTATTTCAAGCTTACTAAAAGATTCGTAAATGATTCGTCTTTGATCCACTTGTCTGGGGTCAGTCATTTTGTTGCTAAGTAAACATTCTACTCTTTGGCATGCGGGGCGCTTAATGGGATCAGGTACTTAAAGAGCGTGTCAACCAAATAATATTCTAGAAAATTAGACTCTTAAAATTGTCCATGATAAGTACAACTGCAGGAGCTTGATATTCTTTCAATAATCACTCTAATGTCCGATTAAAAAAATCCATACCTATATATATATTTTTTGTATATATATGGTATGGATTTTTTTGTATTTTCTGATCGAAGATCAGGAAATACAAAGCTGACATTCAATCTTAACGACAAACCTAACAACAAATAGTTTTCAAAACAGCTTAAAACTAGCGATTTAAAAGAAAGAAATATTTTTATTTTGTTACAAGTATCCAACAAATCACAACGCATTCAAAAGTTAAAAGTACGGTTTGCTAGAATTGTCAATAAATGCACAATCACAAATACGCGGATGAATATGATTTTAATCAATGAAAATTCTATTTTTAGCGATGTCGGTTACCAAATACTTCAAATAAATCTGACTGTCGTGTTTGTCGGACTGTTTTGGCGAGAAGATTTTCGCTAAATTATTTACATCAATGTTTGTTAAACAACAGATTTATCGTGAACAAAATACCTCGAAATTAATAAGGATTACAAACCCGAAATGCAATGGAAATTCTTAATTTAAAATTACTTGATTCTATTCAGGCTTTTCGTATAACCATCCTGTGGTACAGGGGTCTGTGTGTGAGAGGTCTGTGATTCAAATGCCAGTCGAGGCAACTATTTATTAAATTTTTCTTTGTGTCTTTGTTAAGGAAGTAGCCACGATATGCAAGGATAAAGTGTGGTTGTCATAAAAAATGAACATAAATGATTTTTTGATGCAACTCTACTCATGCAAAATTCCGTATAAAACTTTGGTGCCCTGCAAGATGTATCATAGTACATAAAAATAAACTTATACAGGAAAATGCATACAGATATACAGTACGATTTAGACAGAGCTTGCAGCCCTTTAATTTTAATATCGGGCTATCGAGCAGCTTAAATAAGGCGATTATTGATAGAATTTCAAGCACATGTGGTGCAACAAAAGATGTTACTCGGAACTAGACAAGTGTGGGTTGTTTCCAAGCTACGGTACAAACAAACATTTACCGTTATAGCTTCAATTTCAATTCAATTCAATTCATTTATTCACTCAGACCATGCAAACATGACAACATGAGGTAATAATACAATTACATGTACATAATGCTTCACGGTGTACTACCGGTCACAATAGATAAGTCAACCCGTTGCGCTTATTTTTGAAGCTGTAACTGTAAAAGCCTGTTTGTATCCCCGGATTAGCTGAGAAAAGACCTTAATATTATTGATTCCTGAGAAAGTATCTTTAGCAGTATTTAGCAATTCAATATCAACAATTTATATCATTATTTGGTATAATATCCCTAAACAATACATAAATTTTCAAACTTTATCATATGATTCAAGCATATATATATATATCAATTGAATGCTTTCAATAGGTTAGCTCCACGTTTCAAAACAATCGCAACTACTCGGCCCTTTCTAAGGGCCTCGAACACAATACATGTAGTATGAATACACAGAACTGATGCGGTATTTCGGTCTAACCTACGCTAAGAAACTAAACATGTAAACAAATAGTAATTTAATGCTTGGAGTTGTTGACAAGTTTATTTGCAATATATATGTAGTAAAAGTCCACCAAAAATAAGTGAATTCATAGATACAAAAGCAAACAAAACATTATTTATATATTTAATTTTACGGCTGTAGAAACCGAAAGTACAAAAAACAAACCTGTTAACATTTAGTCGGATTTGTTTAAAATTGAACATCAGCGGGCATATTTAAATCACAAATTGTTGTCAGACATATTTTCAAGCATAGGAGTACTGGAACAGACGTTAGATGTCAAATATAAAGATTCATTTTACATTATCTCTTTTTCTGTTTACATTTGTTACCTCGTGGTGGAACTACTTTTTATCCGTATTGTCTCCGAGGTTATTATAGATAATAGCCGAGGCAGTTCCGAATGGTTTCAAAATAAAGAGCTATGGCTATTTACCCCAAGGTTTTTTTTTCAACACATCTCTGTTGAATACAGTTTATAAACGACAGTATACGTGCCAAAATACCCTGTCGTTCATGAGGGAAATTGGAAAAATAGTGAATCTATCGGGATATAAACTCAAGCAAATAATTGGCGAGGCTAGTGATACTAGATACTAATAAATGAAATATTGAGAAATATTGATGAAATAAAAATCGTATTTTTATTTTCCGTATTTTCACTGTAAAAATCTATTTTTCACTGCAGTGAAACATATGATTACTTTCTTCTTAAATCTGCCAATATACAAAAAAGGGGATTCTTCTTATACATGAGATTAAAAAAAAAAGAGAAAAAAGTATATAATAAACAGAAAATTCAATTTTTTTATATTATACAGGATTTATTTTATCTTTAACTCAAATAGGCGAGTACATGCATAATGAGAATATATCATTTCTTCAACATAGTTATATTGATATATTGATACATCAAATACAAATGATGTAACATTTTATGACTCTGTCATGTGTCAGGCTGATGATAGTTTCATGATTGAAAATAGCCAGCCCATATCAAATCAACACTTCTTCACCCAGTTAGACAATTCGCTATATAACCTACCAAAAGACTTATATATAGACCAGTTAATGAAAATGACCTTCGGTGATGATGGGAATATCTCAATGTATCGCAAATATATTGTTGCAAAAGGGCGAAGAAATCAGAAAATTGTCCGCAAAGGGGTCCTTGTGATTCGTCGCAACAACTAAGCTTGAAAACTGTTCTAAGAGATATGCCAGTGACTGTCATGCATTGCAAGAATTCATTAATAAATAATGATCCAAAGGTCATAAAACGCCATTTCACTAAGAAAATGAGAAATATTAAATCGGAACCTGTTGAGGATGTCCCAAACAGAAATGCCTTCCAAAAAACGTTGCTCATTGAAATTGCTCAAATGAAATCGCAAGTTGGAGAACTTGTTGCTGATGTACGTGAGTTAAAAAATACGAAGAAGTCAAGATAGACAAGTGATTTTTTCTGTTGAAAGGTTGAACGCCACCAATCAAATTGAAAATCAATGCGCACGAGCAAGAAATTTTCCAAATCTTAAAAGAGGTCCCTAAAGAAAATCTATGATTCCTATAAAATCAAAAGGCGGCGGAGATATGTTTCCAAAACAAGTAAAATTGGAAAAGTAACATTAAACAAAGTTACTTCTCCTGCGTTAAAGCAAAACGAGAAACACGCATGTGATGAAGAAAGGCAAAACAAAAGGCGTGAATAAAAGTTGTGTAACAAAGCAAAACACAAATGAACACAAATACAGAAGTTATTCTAATATGAAACAGCCGCCTGTTAAAATACCCAAGTATGAATCTGTGGGCAGACAAAATCTTTGGAAGCGCATAGAACAAGTAATTGTGAAAACAACCAAACCTCGACTAAAAAGTGATGAACAAAGCCGCATTGAAAACAATAATATCATAAAAGGAAAGACGTCCCTAAAAAATCATAAAATGAAAAATACACAAAAGCAATCAAAGACCAGTAATACCTAAGAAATGCGTGGAATATTTCCCCCAAGACCTGGCGTGCTAGAAAAAGAAAAATGATATCAAAAACAGCTCTTATTACCAAATCGCGTACGAGCCCTGACCAAGAGGCCTAAGCCTGTATTTGAAAGTGTCAGTAATAGACAACAGTCCTTCAAATCGTGAAATAAAACAGCATAAACCAGAATAATACGGAAGACCAACTTTTCTTTGAAAGTGTAAAAATCTCGCCGCACTCAGCGGTTATTACATTGGCGGCATTGACAGGCGTTCCAATAGCGCAGGATTGACAGATTTCCTTGCAACAATTATATATTAAAAAACCCGCGGCATAATCAAAAACTGATAAAAACAAAGAGAGGCGCGCGTGCTGGCAAGATTAACAGTCTACAAAATCAGTGTCATATAATGGAAGACAAACAATCTGGCCAGGGAAAATGTACTGGTCGTCGATGGATTGCCGAAAATAAATGGAAAGAGAGCGACAATCACCAGCCTACCAATCACTAACACAAATGAATGACTTTTAAGTTAATTTACATTATAAGTACACTAATGTCTGCTCACTCAAGACAAAATGGACGTTTTATTTAAAGAAAAGTGTAATATGCTTACCTGGAATGTGAGAGGTATCATGTCTTCGGGCAGGCAGCTTAAGTGTTTTACTAGACAAATATGATATAGACATTTGCTGTTATAACAGAGCATAAACTGAAAATATGTCATAATAATTTTTTGAATTCTTTGCATGTGCAAATTACTTGTCCTGTAATTACATGTTCAAAAATGTTGTTATTGAAAAAATATCGATGTGGTAAAGGGGGTGCGGCAATACTTTAAATAAGAAAGAATTAGCTTTCTCAATAAAACATATTGAGGGCATTAACCATGACCGTTATAACCGGTATCGAAATTATACGGAATAACGCACTCCCCATATATATAATTTTTGCTGTTTACATGCCTTCAGTTAACTATGAATATGAAGATTATACCAATTGTATTGATGCCTTGCAGCAGTTTGTACTTTCGCTTTAATCAGTCAGGTATAGTAGTCCTTGTTTGGCGATTTGAACATTGATTTGACTATAGAGTGTGTAAATGAACGCCAAAGAGCGTTTTCACGCTTTCTAAATGAAAAATGGTGCCATGCCAGCAGAAACTACAGGTTGTTACATATACATTTCGCCCAGCTCAAACTACATTAGATTATATTGTCATAAGCAAAGCAGCAACAAGATATTCTTCTTTCAAACTGTGTCTTTGATGATGAATTATGTCTTGTATCTGATCATTTGCCGATATTATCAGTTTTTTACCTTTCCTGTAGACACATATTCCTTACCGTATAACCAGAATGTACAGTGGCACAAATGCACTGAATATAACATATTTATGTATCAAGAAAACTTGTCTTTATAACTAGGCGCGATTGATGTACAAACACTTAAACATTTTACTTCTCCATCGGAGGCCATTGATTACTTGTATAATCATATTGTAACCTCAATAAATAAAATCTGCGGCCTCGGAAACGCTGCCATTGTCAAAATTTAATAGTCATTCAAAACCTTATTGGACAAAAGAGGTAAAAGACGCGCATTCTTTTCAAAGAGAAAAACGCAAGCAATGGATGGCCGCCAGGAGACCTCGCGATGCTTCAAATTGTTTCTACAGGTCACATAAAGATGCTAAACTTGAATTTAGAAACGCGTAAAAAAAAGCTATCTCGGATTGTGAAACAAAGTATTACGATGAATTGAATAACGCAGCAGAATGTGATATGCGATTATTCTGGCAACTTGTTAAAAGAAAGAAAAATAGGCGTACAGGCTTGATAACTGAAATTTCCTTAGACGGAAATTCATTCAGAGACCCATATGAAATTTCAAATGCATTTAAAAATCATTATGCCAGAGTATTTTGCCCGAAAGACAATGTGGATTTTGATCATTCCCAATATGAAAACTATAAATAATCGTATTGCAAATTTTCCTATCAGAGCCTGAAAATCATACAATGTGTAGATATGTTGACTAAAGAGATAGATATGCCTGAGTCATAAGAGCTTGTTAAGTGTCTAAAACAGCGAAAAGCACCGGGATTTGACGGCATTGTACATGAACATTTGATTAATGGCGGTTAACTTCTTGAATACCTAAAATATCTTTTTGACCTTATACTTAAACATTCCTATGTCCCTACCCAATGTAAACTAGGAGTTATAATCCCTGTGCTTAAAGATGGAAAACCAAATAACATTACAAGCAGGGTAATTTACAAATTGTTTGAAAGCGTAGTCCATTTTAGGCTAAAGAATTGGGTCAAAAATAGCGGCATACAGTTCCCAAACATTCAACAAAACGCCTATCAAGAACATCTAGGATCAATCACCGTGTCATTCAATCTCCAAGAAACAATTGCTCATTACATAGAACATTCAAGCCAAGTTTTTGCGCTTTTCTTAGATACTAGCGCCGCTTTCGATACAGTATGGCATAATGGTCTGTTTGTTAAGCTCTTAGATTTAGGGGTCAATGGGCACTTTGTTAGAACAATATCTGCCAGCTATTCTGACATAAAAAGCTGTGTTTTAGTAAATGGTGTTAAGTCTGAAAGCTTCCCAGTTCTTCAAGGCGTACGTCAAGGAGGGGTATTATCCACTTGGCTCTACCTCTTATATATCAATGACTTACTAAACATTCTACAACAAAGTAATAACGGGTGCGTCATAGGTCAACTGCAGTGTGGTAACCCTACCGTCGCAGATGATCTCACCTTATTATGCCCTAATATGATGTCACTCAAATTATGTACAGACATAGTAAAAAACTATGCTTCACTTTGGAGATATCAGTTTAATGACTCAAAGTTAAAACTAATTGTATTTGGTGACGCACATTCATCCGACTATTCCATCAATTTTGGAACATCCTGTATAAAATCCACTAAAAAACTGCAAACATGTTGGTATTGAGCTCCATGACTCATTTCGCTGCTCTAATGCGGTTAATGCACGATGCAGAAAGGCAAAGTCATCCCTGTTCTCGGTCCTGTCCATAGAATCTGAACCAGGGGGAAGTAAATCCGTTAGTCCTTTCAAGCCTTGTAGAAAAAGTCACAATCCCAGTCGCATTGTATGGATGCGAACTCTTGCATAACTTGACACAGAAGGATTCATTATTATTGGAACGCTTCTTGCGACTAGCAGCAAAATCTATCCAAAAATTACCAACTCGAACCCGCGCTGATATGGCCCTGGCACTGTTAGGCTGGCGTTCTTTTGAATCCCTGATAGATAAAAGAAAACTGTGTTTTCTCCAGAAACTATGCCAAATGCCAAATGATTGCCTTACCAAGCGCATATATTGATATGCGGTTAAATATGTTTATGCTTAAAGGAGCTAAGAATCAACTAGGATTCATCCCTGTAATATGCAAGATACTGGTCAAATATGGGTTATTTAAGTATTTAAACGACTATATCCAATTTTCAGAGTTCCCAACCAAATGGACTTGGAAAAACATAATAAGAAACAGTATTAATTCTTATCAAGATATTGACTGGGAAGCGAGAATCGAATCTGATCCAGAATTCTGCAGATTTCGATCCATTCATATTGCAGTATCTCCCTCTAGGTTATACCTTTTAGCAGATACAACAAATGTTATACGTCATGTCCTCAACGTCATAAGGATACTTACATTTGTCAGTACAGGTAACGAGATCACTTGCCAAATTTGTCAATGGCAAGGCTGTGATATAAATAGGCATATTATATCCGATTGTCCAGCATTTAACGAAATTAGACGAACATTTCTGGGAGAATGTCTCCGAAACTTTGGACCATCAGTATTGCGACACATGTGCTGTAATAGCTCAGAATATTTTCTTAGGTGCCTTATTGATCCAGACATTTTGAACATTCTTGGGTTAGATGCTAGCATGTCCCGGTGCTATATAAACCTAACATATAACTTTATCTGTATTGTACAGAGGGCATATAAAGTATTTTGTTAAAACAAAAATACCACTAAAATTAATGCCCTTCTTTAGTTACATATGACTATATATATCAGTTTCTGTCTTCCTTATAGATATCTTTTATTTCGTTTCGTCAAGACATCTTAAAAAGGGAATAGAACAATTGATAAGTGTTTAATGTCACTCTAGTATATGTACAAATACTGAATACAATATGCTATGTCAGTCTGTTTTGCATTATCATTCTTAGGATTTTTTCTAAATTTCAATATTTAGATTAAGTGTTATAAAGTCATTAGGTTATTAATTGTATTGCTTGAATCCTGCATTTTCTGTTAACTGATACTAATAATTGAAACTATTATTAGCTTGATCATTCTGTGAATTGTTGAATGCCTCGACCACATTTAAAGTGTATTAAATTCACATCTGACGTTATTATATTACATGTAAAATCTCATAAAATTTTGTATATAATGCATTTTTGTACTTATGTAAAACATGCATCTTGTCATGTAATTGAATAATAATATTGTTATATTTTGTATATGTATAAATTTGTAATATATGTTATAATCACTGAAAAGTGGAAATAAAGAGTAAATATAAATGATCAAAGTTCACTTGTGGCTATTGCCACTCTTGAAATATTTATTTTCATACCACTCGATGAAAATAAATCCTGTATTTATGGGAAAAAAACTTGAATATCCTCTATGTACACTGTATGTTGTCACCATTTAAGCTACACGGTTCAAAGAAAAAAAAGTTATGCTTATTAACACCTGGTTTAACAACGCTTTTACATTGAAACCTTTTGCTTCCTTGAAACCTAACTCAACTTTTATTTAATTCAACAATTCTTTATAATTTACAACCTTAAAATTAAATATTTAAAAAATGTATCACTGAAGTTATTTCTACGATATTATTTTAATGAGTGAACTAATAAATTGAATACTTCTGACAACAGTGACACATATTAAGTTCTTAATTATCTGTAGTCTGATATATACCTATATAGCATTGCATGAATATACAATTATACTCATATAACTCTATTCTGTTTTTATTCACCGACATTTGATAACGTAGTTGGCGAAGTATTTTTCCAACATACTTTTAAGAGGATAGGCATTTAACTATGACATGAAATAGCGTAACTTAAATATTTCGGATGAAAACTGAAAAAAAAGTTTAAAAACAATTATTATTCAAACGTACGGACATTTACATTTTACTATTTAAAGGGTCCGCACTGAGGTTTCAAAGCCTAACACATAACATTTGAATTTCTTACATGAACGAGCTGGGGCACTTTAAACAGAAATATATTCAAAGACAGGTAAAAAATATACTTTAAAATAAATTGAAAATCATATTTTTATGCTTTTCTAGCTCGATTTGAATCAAAGGCGTTTAAACTTTTTTATTTTGGGTCATTATTTTACAATTTGAATAATTATTCTGGAAAAACAAAGTGCGCGAATGCTTTGAAATTTTGCCCAACGATTAGTGGTCTAAACCTACATCAAAAAGTACATGTATTTGGAAAAAATATGTATTTTCAGTCCCATCATGTCAAAAAAAATTCAGTGGAGTCCCTTTAAAATAACTAATTAATGGTGTGAATGTTTCAACTTATTGGTTGTTATGGTAAAAAGTGTTTGTATTATCACCATACAGATCATTTTAAAGTGACATTTTCCTAGATTATATCTCATGTTAAGTTATGATGAAACAAAAGAAAAAAAACAAGGAAAAAGGCTAGTTAAAATGTAAAGAAACCCCGTTTTGATTGCAGTAGAGACACCAGGCAATGTTCGACTTTTTCTAATAGTAATAAACTTTTTATCTATTCAAAACAGTGAACAGGCTAGACTTCATGGAATTCATCTTTTTTAATATTCAATATTTGATGTTATTTTCATAACTATAGATACAGGTGATATTGTTACATTTAAATGACATTTCATCGCTTAGATATCACCTAAATGTATAGCGACCCAACGACCTGATGTACGCTCCTGTTGTCTTACTTTTTGAAGCCTAGTATAATGTCAGTTTGACATGATTGTTTTTTTTTTTACTATGCAAGATGACTATAAAGGAAAGAACAGTTACCAATGTGACATAAAATAAGGTTCCAAAATGCTTGATTTAATGTAATATGATCTTGAACATGACCTAAAAGAGCCAAACACTTGCCCTCAGAAGCAGATAACTGAAAAGGTAGGATGGTGACCATTTTTTTTTTGCCGGGTCGATATTATTAAATGCCTTTTAATATATGACCAATTAGAATTATTGGTAAGTGAACAGGATCTCAAGAATAAATGGCGTTAAGAAGCGTAAAAATATCGCAGCAGTTAAATAAGTATGATCTTATGTTGCTGTTTCCTCTATAAATCCAAGTTAAAATGGTATTATACTAGACGATGCGATCTTTCATTTGCAATCACAATATGTATAAAAAATGAGGTAATATAAAACCGTATAATGTTTAACAACGTGGGAAGAGGAAGTTTAAAGTCAACAAATACCTTGCTAAGTTGTTTACGAACAAAATGTCACTTTTTTGTTATGTCGGAATATAAGGTGTCCTTAAAACTATTTCTTATGTTCGGTATCAGATATGATGTTTAACCTTGACATGCAATGTAAACATCTGTTCTTACTGTTGCATACTGGTATATAGACATTATCCAGTATATTCTGTTTAGTTACTTTTTAATGTCTGTAGTAAATGCATTGGCTATTCTTATGAACGTTTACATTGTATATCATTTACAGTATATATATATAAAGCTATATTAAATACCAATACTATATATATATACGAACATTACTTTCATTACTTTCATAGCTTTCGCTTAAAAATGGAATACTTTTTAAGGACGACAGGATTGAATCGCACTGTTTTATTCGAAATAGTGATACTTTTAACATGCTTTAACGTTCTTGAGTGTCAGAAAAACACAGAGGATACATCAATTTTAAACAATAAAAGTAATCAAGATATATCTAATTGCACAATTAAAGCAGCTTTAGAAAAAATGGCTATTCCACTCGGAAAGAAGATTAACGACAACAACCGGCTCATAGAACTAGAAATTGACATCAAATGGAATGTATCATTGCAGAATGTCTCTTTCCCATCTTCTTTGGATTGGTTTCTTACAACATCTGATTCTGGAAAAGGTCTACTTCTTTTGCCTGATAATTTCACCGAGAAGTCACTCGGAACATTGTCGTTTGGTATTGCCAAGGTACATCTGGTGATTGACCTAGAACCAGAAGATTGTTTGGCAAATATTACTCCCGTGGCTGCAGACATTCTTCTAAAACGTGAGTTACTAACCCTTGCGTCCGATTTGATTTCAAACGACGACGACGATAAAGATAAAACAATGCGCATTTGCAACGGGACAAGAGAGTCTGATGGTTTCTGCTGCGAACTTTCACCGAAAGGAAACAATATCAATGCTAAACACTGCAACATGAACTATTGAGTACGATCCTTAACGTGATATTTGGAACTTTATCATTTATTGCAGTTGCACAGAGCATTTCTTGGATTCCAAACGATATGTATAGAGAAAGTATGTGTCCTAAATTCAAATTACATAACTTGGCTTTTGACATGAATATTTTAATCGCAAATTTAGGAAACACTAGTAGGGATTCAGATAATTGGAAAAAAGTATCGTTTTCGAAGCAAATAATTCGGGAATTTCGGATGAAGCTACACGATCTCATCGGCTCTGATCTAGGTGAAATTGGCAATAAAACTGTTACAATAAAAGTTAAATCTACACTTTTAAGTGGTTCATTGAATGCAGGTTTACTCCAATCAGAAGTTTTCCCATCGTCTAGTATTTTTCAATTTCTTTACATTTTTGTGAAGGATAATTTAAAACCATGTAAATTAGGATGGTTTTTTAATAATGTAATTTTGAGTGAAAACCAAATTATAGTCGCTTTTTTCATTTATGTTTTCATTCTGCCACTCTTTATCATTCCTCTTTGTTCTTCATTGCAGTACGATGGATTCGAACTTACTATTATCATTCTTATTTTGTTTATTGTTTTGTTTGTTTTGTCTTTGGTATGCATTGTTACTTTTTTGGCATTTTCAAAAATGGTTTTACGATTAGCAGAAAGAAAGGAATCAATTTTGAATTTGACTAACATAATAAAACACAACCTTCGTGTTACGTTACAAAAAGAGAGCACATCTAATGGACAATCAATTCCTTTAATCATACGATGCATAAAATTGTTTACAAGTTATTTACCTTTGTTCCAGTTTTTATTTCTTGTTATAACAAATTTATGCAAAAGCAACAAACGCTACTGTTGTTCATTGTCTGCGATCTTTATGTTTTATATGCTAGTAGTTATCACTCTATTGTTTTACTTATTTGAAACTGGTATTGAGTTCTATATTGAGTGTCTCTTTTGCACAATTCTTGGTTTGTTCCTGAATTATGACGACGTATTTTACTTTGCCGTTCTTTTGCTGATCTTTATCAAGTTCATAAACGATTCCATCAATGATGTTAAAGACAAAATGGAAAATTTACAAGAAAGGTTTTCAAAACTATCAGAGAGCTAAGCAAAGAATCACAAAATTATGAAACAAGTCAATCTTTTTTCTTACAAGGAGATAAGGATCACCCCGCGGGTAGATTTTTTTTTGTGATGAAGATGAAAGTGTCCGACTGTTGCTCAAAGGAATAGCTGTGTTTGAACATTTTAGTGTTCCAGAAAATATATACATGAGGCATGTACATAAAGAATTTATCAACAAAGTATCCTCTCTGCCAGGTAATTTGACACCAGGGTCTACAAAATCACTTCTGTTGATAAAATGCAAACAAATAATCAGTGTCGCCATTTTTCTGTCTATGATACTGATATTATTTTCAACATTTAGTCGTGAGACGGATGTTTCCGGAAGTGTTAAAACACTGATTACTTTTATAAGTGGGACAGTTTCTATAATTTTTGCTAGGCTTTGGTTTGAAAATAAATCCTTTCCTGACGATGGTACTGATGTCTATTTCAAAGAATTGTTGAAAAAATATCTTGCTAGTTACGAAGAGCAGTTGAATGTTGAAGAGTTCCAGTATGAGATCACTTGTACAAGTGGCAATGAAAGTGAAACTGATCTTGGCATGATTATCGAGAATTTCAACACTCCCAACGAGTCTTGGTATATAAAACCATTAGCTTTGAAAGAAAGTTTTGACAAAAAAGAATACATAAAAGGAATGTTTATAGGGTCTTATCCTGGAACTTGTGAAGATTACGAGCAACTTAATTGTGATAACCCTTAAAAACAATGTTTGCCCGATCCAAAACTGTTACCATACAAGTTGGGTTTCCGAAGATTTCTCTTTTTGTTTGAAAAAAAAAAATTAGCGACGTGTTACCGTTATAAGACTCAGTTGTGGTTGCTGCAAATTAATGTACCAATTTTTTCAAGACACATTTTTCTTTTTTGTACAGACCTGACCTGTAAATATTTTTTTTTCAAGATTATTATGAGCTGTATGTGGAAATATTTGGAAAGTAAAGTCTATCGAGCTTCAGAGTTTCTTTAGGTCGAGACGTAAGTCTAGGCATGAGTGAAAATATACCTTGCATACTCTTTTTGTACATATTACTGATATCTATTATGTCATTTTGTGTCTTCTTTGTGCATTCGTGTGACTTATAAAGCACCAAAGTACGGAATTCACATTACATGCATAAATTTGTACTGATATAGATAAAATGTAATGCAGATTAAAAACGACAAGTAAGAAGACGTATTCATAAATGTTTTTCAAAAAATAATTTGTAGATTTTCAATTAGCTGCAATGTAATTATGATAATGGTTATCACAAGTGGGTGGTATTTTTGTACATATAACAGTTGATTATAATGTATATTGTTTCAATTTTATATACAGATTTATCAAGAGAATACATATGTAGTTATATCCTTCCTAATCAAGTAAAATATATCCAATCAAAATGTTCGTTTTGTTTTTCTAAAGTATTCAAGCAATATGTACAAATGGTCTGCTAAACTGGATACCTTAGTGCTAGATATTCCCGTCTGTAACAACAGCTGGTGTCCGATTTTTTTATTACATAATACTTTTAAAATCAGATAAGAATAAGGCTACAAAAACTAATATTTTCATTTTGTCATAGTGTATAGCTAGATCCCTGTCATAAAGTTTAGCCTGATTACAGTCCTTGTGTTTAGCCTGATTACAGTCATTGTGTTTAGCTTGATTACAGTCATAGTGTTTAGCATGATAACAGTCATAGTGTTTAGTCTGATTACAGTAATAGTGTTTAGCCTGATTACAGTCATTGTGTTTAGCATGATTACAGTCATAGTGTTAAGTCTGATTACAGTCGTAGTGTTTAGCCTGATTACAGTTATTGTGTTTAGCCTGATTACAGTCATAGCGTTAAGTCTGATTACAGTCAATGTTTAGACTGATTACAGTCATAGCGAACAGATTTACATATAACGAACTGATTGTTTACCATTGCCAGCCATTTTGAAGAGCATTTGATTAAGAAATATTAGTCATATATTTCTTTTTTAGACACAATACCCGAGAGCGTACTTTTTTTTAAATTTAAATAATTGCTATTCCAGTTTAAGATTTACCTATGTCAATTTCTCATGAAATATAATATTTTGTTTCTAAACTCTTTTCGTTTTTTCTTTTCTTGCTTGAGAATTAACACGATTTTCGATTTTTCCTTCCTTTTATATTGAATATCTTCTATTATAATTTATGGATGACTTTTACTTATGGAAGATAAAGATTCTTTTCATTTAAATCAAGCGTACATTGCAGATTGCAAGCATGCGTGATTATGTTGAAAACCGATTATAAATTATTATAATTGTTTTACTCGAGCAAAACTATTGAAGAAAATAAATAAATAACCGTTTTATCTTGGTGAAAAGAGCTCATGCTAAATTTATCCTAAAAAGAAAACTATACAAATTCATTTTAATAGATGTATTGAAGTACATACAACGATAAACGGTACATTCGGTCGAGTTTTAATCCGTGCCAATGAAAACGAAAGTCTATTTACGGATAGCCAATATTTTGGAGTTCATAATAAAAGTGTAATTTTCTGTACTTTTATCTAGATTGGGACTAAGAAATGAGTTCTCTATAAGCGATAATTCCTTATAACCGTGTTCGCTATAACCACATTTTTTATATTAAATAAAGAAGGGCAAATTTCGGGCCAAAATAAATTGTTCCATATAACCGGAAGTTCGCTATAGCCGTGTTCGTTATAAGTGAAGTTTACTGTATATATGATTTTCAATTTACTTCTGAGTATCATTAGCATATATCTTTATGTTTTAAATGCCCCCCCCCCCCTGCAGCTGAGCTATGCAAAAAATGCTAATCTTATTTTGTTAGGCTTTTGTACCTCAGTTGAGTTTTTAACACCTTAATCAAATGCTGAACTTTAATAATTGGTTTTTATTTTTTGTTAGGCTGTTGTACCTTAGTTGAGTTTTTAAGACACTAATCAAATGTTTAAATTTAATAATTGGTTTTAGTTCTTTCTTTAAGCGACGTTGATCTCATTATATTTTATACAAAGGGATGGTGACTTTAATCAAGGAAGAAGGGATTGTGATTTTAATCAAGGACTTTTCAGAAAACCTGCCGGAAAGCTATGTTGAACGGGAAATATTTGCAGTAACATGCCACATTTTCAAATACAGACTACAGAATGTAAATAAATGTTTGAAATTGCACCGACATAAAACCGCAATATATAACATATATAGTGTAAAACTGTAATTTATTTCTTGTTTTAACGATCCTTTACCAAAAGGTTGTCTTCTCAATGATAAATCTCTTAATAAATAGTCATTCATTAATACGTTATTCAGGGAACGTGATAACTTTAATTCAATGGTACAAATTATGTCATCAATTTGTATTGCCAGCGCTTGCGTTGACGAAAGTCAATTTTAAAGACTTTGCTTATTATTTATTTCAAGCTTACAAAAAGACTCGTAAATGATAGTCGCCGGTAGAAACCGGCGACTATATTTGTAACAGTTTAATATTATATCTATGGTAGGAGAAGGCCTTGAAATCTGAATATAAAAGCAAATCAATTACTGAACAATTAAGAACCACAATTATTTTTCATAATCTTAAAAATTCAAAAATAAAGTAATATTGCTAAATGAAATGAAATATACAAATATTGACATCTTAAAAAGCAACATTACAATTTTCATAAAATGAATTAATAACGTATCCCTATGGACCAGTCATTGAATTTAGGGATACTTTTACTTTTTTTCTAAGTGTCAAGCGTTGCCATTTTATGATGATAAATCATGAATGATATTTGAAATGACACATTTAAATTATTTGGTTGTTTATAAATATCTTATGAGACCTATTATATTTCATTATTTTATCTAATTATAAACAGATTCTCCCTGTTCTATTATAAGAATCACGTGACTACACGTTGTATGTCAGTGTTATAGAATCTATTAATAGTAACAGATTGCTGATAAGACATATGTAAGTAACTTGTGATTAGTTGGAAAACGGTATGGCGTCTGATTAGATGCATATGTATAAATAATTACAAAGTTATCTTTCATTAATCAGTTTCATATTTTATATCATTAGAAAGGTCTGTATACAATGTACTCATAATATTTGCACATTAAAGAATTAAATAAGTTTTCAAAACCTTTTCATTTTTTCTTGGTAAAGGGTTAAACTTGGCCCTTTCTGTCAACGTTCAATAGTTTAGTTTAGGTTAAACATCACAAAATAGATTGATGCGAAAGAGGTACATTTATTGAAATAAATAGTGGTAATCGTCGTCTTCGTTATCTTACGTCGATTTCCGTCGCGCAGGTTACCAAAACGGTATGACAGATGAATTAGATACATAATTAAGAAAACTAATAAAATATCTTTTTGTTAATAAATTTATCGAACTGAAAGGCAATTAAACGTTTACTATATCGTATGTAACGACAGGAATATTGATTTCAACTAAATAATTTATTTTTTCGATAGCGCAAAAAAAAAAAATATGCAGATACCACTTTTACGGTAGAATTGCATTGTTTCATGCAATAATTAAAACATATATATTTTCAAATATTCGATGACCGTTGATTATTTGGCGGTAATTATCGGATTCTGAAGTATACAAAACGGATTTCGATGTCTGGTATAACGGTATATGTATAAGGTAGAATTACAAGTAGAATTACAAGAATATCACTCGCCTTACAAAATTAATCAAAATTATGAAATAAAAAAAATGCTAGAAATGAAACACGATTTATCAACTTATGTTTCATATAGTTAACAGAAATAATAAAAAAATAGTTTTATGAAAACTGCAAAAGGGATTTTCAAAGATTCGAACTTGGCCTACTAGGTCACAACTTCGTCCTACTTACCACCTGTAGGCCATCGAGCAATATTAATTGATTTAATATCGAGATCTATACTATCAATAAAATCTTTAGCATAAATCATAATAAGTTACGTAAACTAACGAAACACCTCCCGAAAATTAATGAGTCTCAGGTCAATATTGCCAGACAATACTTGCTTATTTATTAATTATAGCAGTTCCTTGACAATATTGCTAAGCAAGTTTGCTTTATATATGATGTTTTATTGTGAATAAACAGTTACTCAACATATTGTTCCTCTTTTCTTTATACTTGAACCATTAATTAAACTGATATTTTCTTATATTTATGATAATACAGTCATTTTCTATCCGGCGATTGATGCTTTAGCATCAAAATCTCTACTTGTTCGTCTTTGATCCACTTTTCTGGGGTCTGCCTTTGTTGCTAAGTAAACATTCTACTCTTTGGCATGCGGGGCGCTTAATGGGATCAGGTACTTAAAGAGCGTGTCAACCAATTAATATTCTAGAAAATTAGACTCTTAAAATTGTCCATGATAAGTACAACTACAGGAGCTTGATATTCTTTCAATAATTGCTCTAATGTCCGATTTAAAAAATCTATACCTATATATAATTTTTGTATATACATGTATATGGTATGGATTTTTTGTATTTTCTGATCGAAGAACAGGAAATACAAAGCTGACATTCAATCTCTGACACAGCGCTTTACGACAAACCTATTAACAAGTAGTTATCAAAGCAGCTTAAATCTAGCGATTTAAAAGAAAGAAATATTTTAATTTTGTTACAAGTATCCAACAAATCACAACGCATTCAAATTTAAAAGTATCGTTGGCTTATAGAATTGTCAATAAATGCACAATCACAAATACGCGGATGAATATGATTTTAATCAATGAAAATGCTATTTTTAGCGATGTCGATTACCGAATACTTCAGATAAATCTGACTGTCGAGTAGTGGAATATATACATGTCGGACTGTTTTGGCGAGAAGATTTTCGCTAAATTATTTACATCAATGTTAAACAACAGGTTTATCGTGAACAAAATACCTCGAAATTAATAAGGATTACAAACCCGAAATGCAATGGAAATTCTAAATTTAGAATTACTTGATTTTATTCAGGCTTTCTTCGTATAACTTCCCTGTGGTGCAGGGGTAACGCGCTCGTTTAGTGTGTGAGAGGTCTGGGATTCAAATGCCAGTCGAGGCAACTATTTTTAAATTTTCTTGTTGCTGTCATAAAAAAATGAACATAAATGATTTTTTGATGCAACTCTAGTCATGCAAAATTCCGTATGTATCAAACTTTGGTGCCCTGCAAGATGTTTTTATAGTACATAAAAATAAACTTATACAGCAAAATGCATACAGATATACAGTACGATTTAGAATCAGAAAATACCACAGAGCTTGCAGCCCTTTGATTTTAATATCGGACTATTAAACGGCTTAAATAGAGCGATTTTTGATAGAATTTCAATCACATGTGGTGCAACAAAAGATGTTATTCGGAACTAGACAAATGTGGGTTGTTTCCAAGCTACGGTACAAAGAAACATTTACCGTTATAACTTCAATTTCAATTCAATTCAATTCATTTACAGTGTATTCACTCAGACCATGCAAACATGACAACATGAGGTAATAATACAATTACATGTACATAATGCTTCACGGTCGGTATACTACCGGTCACAATAGATTAGTCAACCCGTTGCGCTTATTTGTAAAAGCCTGTTTGTATCCCCGGATTAGCTGAGAAAAGAGACCAAATTATTATTGATTCCGTAGAAAGTCTTATTGTATCTTTAGCAGTATTTAGCAATTCAATATCAACAATTTATATCAACATTTGGTATAATATCCCTAAACAATACATAAATTTTCAAACTTTATCGTATGATTCAAGCATATATATATATCAATTGAATGCTTTCAATAGGTTAGCTCCACGTTTCAAAACAATCGCAACAACTCGGTCCTTTCCGTCAGTCTTCGGATAAGGACCTCAAACACAATAGTATGAATACACAGAACGGATGCGGTATTTCGGTCTAACCTACGCTAAGAAACTAAACATGTAAACAATTTTTAATTTAATGCTTGGAGTTGTTGACAAGTTTATTTCCAATATATGTAGTAAAAGTCCACCGAAAATAAGTGAATTCATAGGTACAAAAGCAAACAAAACATTATTTATATATTTATGATTACGGCTGTAGAAACCGAAAGTACAAAAAACCAACCTGTTGACATTTGTTTAAAATTGAACATCAGCGGGCATATTTAAATCACAAATTGTTGTCAGACATATTTTCAAGCATAGGAGTACTGGAACAGACGTTAGATGTCAAATATAAAGATTCATTTTACATTATCTCTTTTTCTGTTTACATTTGTAACCACGTGGTGGAACTACTTTCAATCCGTATTGTCTCCGAGGTTATTATAGATAATAGCCGAGGCAGCTCCGAAGAGCTATGGCTATTACCCCAAGTTTTTTTTTCAACACAAGTCTGTTGAATACAGTTTATAAATGACAGTATACGTGCCAAAATACCATGTCGTTCATGAGGGAAATTGGAAAAATAGTGAATCTACCGGGATATAAACTCAAGCAAATAATTGGCGAGGCTAGTGATTATAATAATTAGACTTATTATATTCTTATAAATGAAATATTGAGAAATATTGATGAAATAAAAATCGTATTTTTATTTTCCGTATTTTCACTGTAAAATCTATTTTTCACTGCAGTGAAACATATGAATAATTTATTCTTAAATCTGCCAATACAGAAAAAAGGGAATTCTTCCTGTACATGAGATTTAAAAAAAAAAGAGAAAAAAGTATATAATAAACAGAAAATTCTTTTTTTTCCTCTAATAATACAGGATTTATTTCATCTTGTGCAATGCAAATTATCAAAGTTCACTCGTGGCTATTGCCACTCGTGAAAAATTTATTTTCATACCACTCGATAAAAATAAATCCTGTATTTATAGAAAAAAAAAACTTGAATATCCTCTATGTACACTGTATGTTGTCACCATTTAAGCTACACGGTTCAAAGAAAAAAAAGTTATGCTTATTAACACCTGGTTTAACAACGCTTTTACATTGAAACTTTTTGCTTCCTTGAAACCTAACTCAACTTTTGTTTAATTAAACAATTCTTTTTTTAATTTATTTACCTTATAATAAAATATTTAAAAATGTATCTTTATACGATATTATCTTAATGAGTGAACAAATAAATTGAATACTTCTGACAACAATGACATATATTATATTCTTGATTATCTGTAGTCTGATATATACTTATATAGCATTGCATGAATATACAATTATACCCATATAACTCTATTCTGTTTTTACTCACCGACATTTGATAACGTAGTTGGCGAAGTTTTTTTCCAACATACTTTTAAGAGGATAGGCATTTAACTATGACATGAAATACGGTCACTTAAATATTTCGGATGGAAACTGAAAAAAAAGTTTAAAAACAATTATTATTCAAACGTACGGACATTTACATTTTACGTATTTAAAGGGTCCGCACTGAGGTTTCAAAGCCTAACACATAACATTTGAATTTCTTACATGAATAAGCTGGGGCACTTTAAATAGAAATATATTCAAAGACAGGTAAAAAATATACTTTGAAATAAATTGAAAATCGTATTTTTATGCTTTTCTAGCTCGATTTGAATCAAAGGCGTTTAAACTCTTTAATTTTGGGTCATTATTTTACAATTTGATTAATTATTCTGGAAAAACAAAGTGCGCGATTGCTTTGAAATTTTGCCCAACGATTAGTGGTCTAAACCTACATCAAATACATGTAGTACATGTATCTGGAAAAAATATGTATTTTCAGTCCCATCATGTCAAAAAAAAATTCAGTGGAGTCCCTTTAAAATACTGAATTTATGGTGTGAATGTTTCAACTTATTGGTTGTTACGGTAAGAAGTGTTTGTATAATCACCATACAGATCATTTTAAAGTGACATTTTCCTAGATTATATCTCATGTTAAGTTATGATGAAACAAAAGAAAAAAACAAGGAAAAAGGCTAGTTAAAAATGTAAAGAAAACCCGTTTTGATTGCAGTAGAGACATCAGGCTATGTTTGACTTTTGTAATAGTAATTAACTTTTTATCTATTCAAAACAGTGAACAGGCTAGACTTCATGAAAGTTATCTTTTTTATTATTCAATATTTGATGTTATTTTCATAACTGTAGATACATGTGATATTGTTATATTTGAATGATATTTCATCGCTTAGATATCCCCTAAATGTATAGCGACCCAAAGACCTGATGAACGCTCCTGTTTACTTACTTTTTGAAGCCTAGTATAATGTCAGTTTGACATGATTGTTTTTTTACTATGCAAGATGACTATAAAGGAAAGAACAGTTACCAATGTGACATAAAATAAGTTTCAAAACGCTTGATTTAATGTTATATGCTCTTGGACATGACCTAAAAGAGCCAAACACTTCCCTACAGAAGCAGATAACTGAAAAGGTAGGATGGTGACCATTTTTTTTTGCCGGGTCGATATTATTAAATGCCTTTTAATATATGACCAATAAGAATTATTGGTAAGTGAACTGACAGGATCTCAAGCATAAATAGGCCTTAAGAAGCGTAAATAAATCGCAGCAGTTCAATAAGTATGATCTTATGTTGCTGTTTCCTCTATAAATAAGTTGAAATGGTATTATACAAGACGATGCGTTTTTTCATTTGCAATCACAATATGTATAAAATATGGGGTAATATAAACACCCAACGATGTTTAACAACGTGGGAAGAGGAAGTTAAAAGTCAACAAATACATTGCTAAGGTGTTTACGATCAAAATGTCATTTTTTTGTTATGTCGGAATATAAGGTGTCCTTAAAACTATTTCTTATATTCGGTATCAGATTTGATGTTCAACCTTGACATGCAATGTTAATATCTGTTCTTACTGGTTCATACTGGTATATAGACATTATCCAGTATATTCTGTTTAGTTACTTTTTAATGTCTGTAGTAAATGCATTGGCTATTCTTATGAACGTTTACATTGTATATCATTTACAGTATATATATAAAAAGCTATATTAAATACGAATACTATATATATATATATACGAACATTACTTTCATAGCTTTCGCTTTAAAAATGGAATACTTGGAATACTTTTTAAGGACGACAGGATTAAATCGCACGATTTTATTCAAAATAGTGATACTTTTAACATGCTTTAACGTTCTTGAGTGTCAGAAAAACACAAAAGATACATCAATTTTAAACAATATAAGTAATCAAGATATATCTAATTGCACAATTAAATCAGCTTTAGAAAAAATGGCTATCCCACTAGGAAAGAAGATTAACGACAACAACCGGCTCATAGAACTAGAAATTGGAATCAAATGGAATGTATCATTGCAGAATGTCTCTTTCCCATCTTCTTTGGATTGGTTTCTAACAACATCTGATCCTGGAAAACGTCTACTTTTTTTGCCTGATAATTTCACTGAGAAGTCACTCGGAACATTGTCGTTTGGTATTGCCAAGGTACATCTGGTGATTGACCTAGAACCAGAAGATTGTTTGGCAAATATTACTTCCGTGGCTGCAGACATTCTTCTAAAACGTGAGTTACTAACCCTTGCGTCCAATTTGATTTCAAACGACGACGACGAAAAAGATAAAACAATGCACATTTGCAACGGGACCAGCGAGTCTAATGGTTTCTGCTGCGAACTTTCACCAAAAGGAAACAATATCAACTGCGAAACACTGCAACATGAACTATTGCGTATGGTCCTTAAAGTGATATTTAGAACTTTATCATGTATTGCAGTTGCACAGAGCATTTCTTGGATTCCAAACGATATGTATAGAGAAAGTACGTGTCCTACATTCAATTTACATAACTTGGCTTTTGACATGAATGTTTTAATCGCAAATTTAGGAAACACAAGCAGAGATTCAGATAATTGGAAAAAAGTATCGTTATTGAAGCAAATAATTCATGAATTTCGGATGAAGCTACACGACCTCATCGGCTCTGATCTAGGTGTAACTGGCAATAAAAATGTTGCAATAAAAGTTAAATCTACACTTTTAAGTGGTTCATTGAATGCAAGTTTACTCCAATCAGAAGTTTTCCCATCGTCTGGTATTTTTCAATTTCTTTATATTTTTGTGAAGGATAATTTAAAACCATGCAAATTAAGATGTTTTAGAAATAATGTAATTTTGAGTGAAAACCAAATTATATTCGCTTTTTTCTCTTTTGTTTTCATTCTGCCAACCTATATCATTCCTCTTCGTTCTTCTTT